>NW_026732751.1:165000-244756 GCF_028476545.2 Physella acuta | reverse complement strand
TTCCGGCTCGTCGAATTAGCCGGGATGCCGTGGAGTGGCTGTTCCATCGATTGAGTGGACAGGTTGGGGTTTTTTTCCGACATTCGCGGGGCTTTGTTCCAGTGGAGCGACAAAATGTCGTCGTAAATTAGATGGTTAGACAGGCAGGTTGTGGCAGGTTGTGGCAGGTTGTGGCAGGTTGTGGCAGGTTGTGGGAGGTTGTGGGAGGGGGGAGTTAAGCTTAAGCTTCAGATTTAAGAGAAAGTTAAGGGTTGAGTTTAAACTAAAGCATTTAAATTCAGGAGCTAGGGGTCTATTAAGATTTAACTTCTTGTAAAGGCTAGAGGGGTGCAGAGGCGTAGCGACCCTTCCCTGCGCCCGGGGACAAACTTTCAATTTTGCGCCCCCCTGGGGATCAACCTTTAGATTTTCGATTTGCACCCCCCCCCACCCTCAAACTTTCTTTATCACCCCCCCCCCCCCCCGTCCTATATTTTTTATATTTATAAAGCAACAGTGCAGCTAAAATGAGATTTTAATTTGTTTTTACAACCCATTTTGGCGCCCTCTAAGGTCGGCGCCCGGGGACATATGTACCCCCGCCCCCCCCCTTCGCTACGCCTCTGGAGGGGTGTGGGGATGGAAAGGGGGGAGGGGTAAGTTTAAGCTTCAACTTCAAGAGAATGTTAGGGGTGAGTCATGATTTAACTTCCAGTAAAGGTTAAAGGCGAGTCAAGATTAAGCTTCAGATATTCAGATAGCTCTCAGAGGATTGATTCGGTCACGTGTTGAGGAGCCTGATCACGTGGTTTGACGCGACGTGTTTCCTGTTGTTATAAGCGAGTTGTGACATGTTCCTAGATCACATTAACACGGAGCTTTTGTAGGTCTTCTCTCCTTCTATCAGACAATCGTACCATCGCTTACTCTACCAAACAATCATAAAATCTATCCCTACAACAAACAATCATACAATCTCTCTTTCCCACTAGACAGCCATACAATCTCTCCCTACACAATACAATCATACAATCTCTATCCCCCACTAGACAATCATACAATCTCTCGCCTCCACCACACAATCATACAATCTCTCCCATCCATCAAACAATCATACAATCTCCCCTTCCCCATCAAACAATCATACAATCTCTCCTCCCCATAAAACAATAATACAATATACACTCCCCATCAAACAATCATACAATCTCTCCTCCCCATAAAACAATAATACAATATCCACTCCCCATCAAACAATCATACAATATCTCTGCTCCATCAAAAAATCATACAATCTCCCCCCTCCCCCAGACATCCCCCACGCCCCATATCTACAGCCAATTGTTGCCATGCATCCAATCAAGCTCGTCTTTGTTACATCTAATAGACTTTGATGGAGGGGGGTGGGGCGGGCCAAACATCATCTAGGGTGTTTATTACAACTGTTTTATATGTAAACGAAATAAGGAGCCATTTCAACGAAATAAGGAGCCATTTCAGCATCGGTTGACATTAGCAGGGGAGCTTAGGGCCTCAGGACGGGAGGAACTGAGAGAGGGAGAGACAAAGAGAGACAGAGAGAGAGACAGAGAGAGAGACAGAGAGAGAGAGGGAGACAGAGAGAGAGAGGGAGAGACAGATAGAGAGACAGAGAGGGAAAGACAGATAGAGAGACAGATAGAGAGAGAGCGACAGAGAGAGACAGAGAGAGAGACAGAGAGGGAGAGACAGATAGAGAGACAGAGAGGGAAAGACAGATAGAGACAGAGAGAGACAGAGAGGGAGAGACAGAGACAGATAGAGAGACAGAGAGGGAGAGACAGATAGAGAGACAGAGAGGGAGAGACAGATTGAGAGACAGAGAGAGAGAGCGACAGAGAGAGACAGATAGAGAGACAGAGAGAGAGAGCGACAGAGAGAGACAGAGAGAGAGACAGATAGAGAGAGACAGATAGAGAGACAGAGAGAGAGACAGACAGAGGGACAGAGAGCGAGAGAGAGAGGGAGAGACAGAGAGAGAGACAGAGAGGGAGAGACAGATAGAGAGACAGAGAGAGAGAGCGACAGAGAGAGACAGAGAGAGCGAGAGGGAGAGAGGGAGAGACAGATAAAGAGACAAATAGAGAGACAGAGAGTGATAATGTACAGTGTAAAGTAGAGATGCGGGACGAGACAAAGAGAGTGGCAGAAAGACATAAAGAGATAGACAGAGAGATAGAGAGAAAGAGACAGAGAGAAAGAGAGATAAAATTATACGGAGAAAAAGAGAGTCAGAGAGAGTGGGACAGAAAGAGACAGAGAGAGGGGGGAAGGCGGGCGCCAAACTACAGTGTAACATAGATCATCAAATGGAGCTGAGTTAAATTTGGATTGGGATAGAGCTGCCGCTTGTCCAAAAATGTTCAAAAATTGTTATATATACACAAAAACAAGATAGAAATGAGATCAAAACACATACTTCTAATTGTTTTCATGGTTTACGTTTATACATTTGATTTGCGCATCCTGTGAAACAATGTCATGTGATGCTTGAGTGCTTGGTAGCATACAACACTGTCGTATGATACACAAATGGAAAGGTCTATTTTATAGCGAGTCTATTAACTCATAGATGTTTATATATCTTCAATATTATATGTGGTAACTAACAATCAAATTTTCCTTTATGAGATGGATAAATAGTTTAGATAGTGGTACACTATATTATCTATTGGATACCTTTACTAACATTTAGGAGGAGACTCACTCATTTTTTTATAGTAATTTAAATCGTAGTTTATTATTATATATTTATTGAAACTGATTTATTTTCTACTTTTTAGTGCAATATTACATAAAAGCTTGTTATTAAAACGTTTTAAAACGTTTTTATGCAATTTTTTTATTCTCAGCACTTTACGTGTTTTATTTACAATAGAGTTGCATGACTAAAACTATTGTGCACCAAATGAGCATGATAATGCACGTATGATAGTGCGGAAAGAGTAGTACAAAACTACCTACTGATTCAGAACATTTTTAATTAACTCATAAAAAATTAATAAGGCATCCATATAAGTCAAATTTAATGTCAGATTGCACTGTCTTCAAGTCTTGACCCAGGTGCCATCTTTGAAACAAATCTGTACGCTAGAAGTGCCCGGAATTTCGCTCGCCCGTTTCGATCTAGGACGACAGACAGTCGACTGACAGACTGTCGACAGACAGAGAAAGCAAGTTAAATAAAAGCTTGTAATAAACACGTTAATATGAATTACAATTTGAGCAAATGACAATATGAATTATTCGCCTTGATAACCCTTATCACATATAAAACCATTCGTGCTTGACTGAATAGAATACATTAAATGATAGCCATGTCATTGTATTATACGGTGCGGACTTATCTTGAATTTATCTCAGAATAATATAAGCCATTATCACGATTCTCATGCCTAGGTTCTTTCTACTATTTGAATCCATTATTTTTGTTCATTTTAATATCCCGTTTTGAATTTACTCTTTTCTTTCATTCGTGTCCAATGCTTTTATCTTTTTAATAACTCAATTCTTATCTATGACTTTGGTAATATCCGTATCCTAATGCTAATCAAATGCCTTCGACCCTTCAGGATCTCGAATCTAATCTTCTGTCGGCCTTTTGGTTTCGTCTTTTCAGTCTCTGACATTTTAAACCGCTGTTAACTGGATCACGACACACTACAATACGTCATCTGCAGGAAATTTGACGCTTGACTGCGCAGGTTCAGCTCCGGTTGGTAACAATGGCGGCCTCAGCCAAACATCAAACGGCAGCAGGATGTAAAGTTCTGCATCTGCTTCCAGTATGATTGGTGCTCCACTAGTATAGAGGCAATCAAGGCGGGAGGTTTTATCGCCAGGGGTTCATCTCATCAGCAGCCGAGATTTAGCAGAACTAATGCAAGTTACATAACGTGGGGACATAAACGCACGGGACGAAGTTTCTAGAACACAAATATCGAGAGGAAACTTGCGACAGTTAGTGATGGTGGGATACGGTGGTTATTGTACTACTAGTTTAGTTTAAATAAAGTTGGATTGTCTATTTTTAACGATGTTTGTTACTTAGATCTAAGAAAGTGATTTCTTTTTTAATCTGATTTTACAAAGATTCTATTTTAGTGAAGCTCTTATTAGCTGTGAGCTGAAACTAAAATTTACTAATTAAGTGAACTAGAGCAATGAAATGAAATGAAGCAATTGGTGCATGTCTGTATTTTATGTCTCCAGGTTTTTAGAAAAGCTTTTTCAATTAGTATTTCTTTTCTTATCGCAGACAGGTTTCAATTTGTACTTATTTCTTATGACAGACAAATTTCCATTTGTATTCTATTATTATTGCCAAAGTTATAGAACAAAAATGCCTTTCATGTTTTCCCTTTCAATTTATTTTCGAGCTTTTACTTCGTGGTGTTAAGATACCTTGCTAATTCACGGTGAGTAAACATGTTTGTGTTTAGTACAAAATTGTACAATATCAGTGCAGTAAACATGTTTGTGTTTAGTACAAAATTGTACAATATCAGTGCAGTAAACATGTTTGTGTTTAGTACAAAATTGTACAATATTAGTGCAGTAAACATGTTTGTGTTTAGTACAAAATTGTACAATATCAGTGCAGTAAACATGTTTGTGTTTAGTACAAAATTGTACAATATCAGTGCAGTAAACATGTTTGTGTTTAGTACAAAATTGTACAATATCAGTGCAGTAAACATGTTTGTGTTTAGTACACCATTGTACAATATCAGTTCAGTAAACATGTTTGTGATTATGTGTTTAGTACAACATTGCACAATATCAGGTCAGGATATCCGGTCTAGTTAAAGTTGTGGACTGACATTTTCCACTTCTTGTATTTCAAATATTTATCCAACCCCTCTTCATACCCCAGACCACATAGCGCCTTACTTTTTCATCTCTACCCCCGGATTCTGTCCTGGGTTTGTTATAGTTCCAGAGTTCTGCAGGATGTACCAGCACTCTAACTGGCAGCAGATATCAGGCGAACTGCAGCAGATATTTAACTAGTGTTGTGTCGGGGTACTCTAGTGTTTGGTGATATCCGGCTCCTAGTGGCTCATGGGCCGATCTTGGCTCTTTGGTTGCTTATCTGAGTCAGAGGCGTAGCGAGGGTGGGGGGGGGGCGGGGTGTGTGGATCGCACCGGGTGACACCATTAAGGGGGGGGGGGGGGGGGGGTGACACCAAGGTAAAAAATAGCAAAATATATAGAGAAAAATGATAATTCCACTCAATTAAGTGATTAATTCGAGTGTTGAATAGTCTTTTAAGAGGTGCAAATCGAAAGTCTGAGGGGGGGGGGGGTGCAAATCGAAAATTGAAAGTTTGTCCCCGGGAGGGGTCGCTACGCCTCTGGGGGGTTACACCATTAAGTGCCGCACCGGGTGACACCCGACCCGACCTCGCTACGCCACTGCACGGAGTAGAGTTAACATAAAGTTATAGTTAATATTTGAGGTGATCTTCTTCACGTAACCGCTCTAGAATCGGACTGGAACCGGGCTACAAAGGAAACTAATCCCAACTGCAACAAAGGAAAGAAAAAGATTCTATTTTACAAGACACAAAGGAGTTGTTTGAAAAGACTTTATATAATTTTTATTAGATGTTATATAATGATATTCAAACAATAAGGGTATGGCTCTAATTTATCTGAAAGCAGAACTCTCGATATTGTATCCGTTTTTTTTAACATGGTGAAGCATTGGTTTGTAGGATGGTTAATCTCGGGCTAATTATATTGGCTAATTAAAAGAGCGATGTAAAGTATGTAAGGTTACGTTGTCCATGTAATATAACACTTTATTACATATTACATAAAACGTGTTACATGTTTGCTATGCTGTCTTGGGACATTGATCAACAATTGATGCCGGGAAATGTAAAAAAAAAATTCTATTCTGTGAAGACAAAGAGATTTCTCGGCGCATTAGAAAGACAAAAGACGTGATGACAACATTAAACTGTAGGACTCGGGAGACATGTGACAACACAATGGAAGAACATAGAACATTCCATCCTACGGTACTCTAATACAGGACATAGAACATTCTATCCACGGTACTCTAATACAGGACATAGAACATTCTATCCTACGGTACTCTAATGCAGAACATAGAACATTCTATTTTACGGTACTCTAATGCACGACATAGAGAATTCTATAGCACGGTACTCTAATGCAGAACATAGAACATTCTATACCACGGTACTCTAATGCAGAACATAGAACATTCTATCCTACGGTACTCTAATGCAGAACATAGAACATTCTATACCACGGTACTCTAATGCAGAACATAGAACATTCTATCCTACGGTACTCTAATGGAGAACATAGAATATTCTATCCTACGGTACTCTAATGTAGATCATAGAATATTCTATCCTACTGTACTCTAATGGAGAACATAGAACATTCTATCCTACGGTACTCTAATATAGATCATAGAATATTCTATCCTACTGTACTCTAATGGAGAACGTAGAACATTCTATCCTAAGGTACTCTAATGTAGAACATAGAACATTCTATCCTATGGTACCGCCAGGGAAAAGATGAATTGAAACCGTTTTTTTTTTCTTAGATTGGCGATGTCTGTCTGGGGAATGGGGTGGGGTGGGGGGGGGGGGGAAGAGGTTTATCACAATGTTAATTATTCAAACGTCAAAATTGTCGGCTTTTTTCCCCCTCGGCTTTATTTTCTTTTGCCGATAACTGTTCTCATTGCTGGCACTCATAATACTGAGGTTTTATATCGGGTAGAGGGGAGGGGAAGAGGGGGGGGGGGGGGGGTAGAGGGGAGTGGAAGGGACGGGGAGGGGGGAGAGAACATCGCATGACGGGAATGTAAAAAAGTTCGCTAAAGAGATTATGTTGATGTAGTTTTAAACGGTTTTTTTCCAAGTCAGTGTTTTTCGTTGCTATCGTGTTTACCAGTTAGTCAAGGGGAACTACCCGCTAACATTGGGTGCATGTTAGTATTAACTAGTACGTAGGGGTTACGGAACGTTGGTTCCATTTCTTTCCTGCACGCCAGTGGCTGTAGTGTTTGTAGATCTGATGTCTGATATGTGTCGGGTGGGGGTATGTGACGGGTTGGGGGGAGGGGGGTATGTGACGGGTTGGGGGGAGGGGGGTATGTGACGGGTGGGGGGGGAAGGAGGATATGTGTCGGGTGGGGGTATGTGACGGGTGAGGGTATGTGGCAGGTTATGTGACGGGTGGGGGTAGGGAGGGTGCTTGGCATGCTGGTCGCATTCTGTGCCTTGAGAGATGGTCTAGACCAGGGGTCTCCAATCTACGGCCCGCGGGCCGGATGCGGCCCGTGAGGTCCTCTCATTCGGCCCGCGGAGATCTTTTTGTCCACTGAAAAAAAACGTTTGTTGGTGATGGCTGAGGAACTTTGCCCAGAAAAATCAAAGATATACCTGCTAGCCCGTTCAAAACTTGCTATACTTGCTCGCCAGTCTATACTTGCTAGCTAGTCTATACGTGCTAGCTAGTCTATACTTGCTTGCTAGTCTATACGTGCTAGCTAGTCTATACTTGCTAGCTAGTCTATACTTGCTAGCTAGTCTATACTGGCTCGTCTATACTTACTAGTTCGTCTATACTTGCTAGCTCGTCTGTACTTGCTCGCAGTCTATACTTGCCAGCTCTCTATACTTGCTAGCTCGTCTATACTTGCTCGTCTATACTTGCTAGCTCGTCTATACTTGCTAGCCCGTCTATACTTGCCAGCTCTCTATACTTGCTAGCCCGTCTATACTTGCTACCCCGTTCAAAACTTGCTAGTTTGCTATACTTGCTAGCCCGTCTATACTTGCTAGTTCGACTGCAGCTTTACATTGTCTAGCTCACTACAATGCTGTACTAGCATTTTTTTCCCGACGCTAGACATGCAACTATTGACTTGAACAACCACATCATTAAAACTTTAATTGCTGCCAGTATTTGGAGTCTAATGACACGTGACACGATGACAGTAGTACGACATAGACACAAATGTCTAGTCCCGGGCAGATGATGCTCGATAGTTGGGGGACAGGAACCAATCTAGGAGATAATACTCAAACAATCAAACAACTGCTGCCTTGTAGTTTGTTCTTGGTTGGTCAAAGGCTAAGGAAGCAAATCTAAAAAGAAAAGCAGGCTGAAATCCGAATCAACGGCCTATACGGCGCATAGCCAGTTGACATGAAATACTCAATTGTGTTGCAGGGAATCCAGTACAACATTAAATTAAGAACGAAGAAGAAGAAGACCACTGTCTAATGCAAGGTAGCAAGATGATAGTGGTGCATATTGCTAATGTCATATGCCAAAAATTACAGTGGTATAGATGTGTAATGCCACATGACAACATGGCAGTAGTTAGTGTAATGCAAGATGGCAAGATGACATTACTATAAGATGACTCGGTAAACATGTCAAATGTTAAATGACACGATGACAGTAGTACGTCTAATGCTACAATGACAAGATGACACATTTCTATAAGGTTTAACCTAGTTACAATTAAACTAAAATTAGGTCACATTAACGAACGTTTTAAATATATCGACACATATAATGACCTATATTATTCTGTTATAAATCCTAGATAAGCCCGCACCGTATAATACAATGACTAGGCTATCATTTAATGTATTCTATTCAGTCCAACACATATGGTTTCACAAGTGCTAGGGGTTATTAAAGGCCAATAATTCTAACTGTCATTTACTCAAAGTGGGCTAAAATTCTAATTTATGTTTTTGACACATGGCTTATTCAAATAAAGGATCTATCGTAACTATTTATCCATCTTCAGAAGAGAGAATTTGATTTTAAGTCAACGCATTATCTACTGTAACTAATTATGAATATTGTCGGTAAAAAATGTGGCTTATTCGTAGACCCTAACACATGGTTGAGTTAAAAAATTATCCTTCGTATCTTTTCATTCGTCTGTTGGTGAGTGAATATACCTTGTGTATTCATGGTCCTCAGTTACTATGTACTTTTGTTTCATAAAAAGAATTTTAAAAAAGGGAGAAAAAAAAGAAAAAAACTATGTAGTTTTTTGAAAAAAAAAATTGTAATTAGACGTTTTGCATTAGATCTGTGTATAAGTAAACCATCCTAAATGAATGAAAGTAGGCTACAAGTAAGAAAGAAGTAGTACTGTTGTAAATCTGTATCAGTCCTCACAAGCCGATGATGAAAATTGTAATACTAAAGCGAACAAGCAAGGCAAACTGACGCTGTTAATCACATGTTTGAGGCGAAAAAAAAGTAAAACAAAAACAAAACAAACAAAAAAATATTTAAATTTTTTTTTTTTTTTTAAAAAGGGTCTTTTTATTGTTACGATTCATGTCTACGTTCTGTTCCATTTCCTCACACACATACACTAAGGCAGTGGCGTAGGCAGGGGGGGGGGGGTTAGGGGGGGTCATAACCCCCCCCCATAGACCCCTCGGTATATAGAAAAAGTATGAGGGGGGGGTGCAAATCGAAAGTTTGAGGGGGGGTGCAAATCGAAAGTTTGAGGGGGGGTGCAAATCGAAAGTTTGAGGGGGGGTGCAAATCGAAAGTTTGAGGGGGGGGGGTGCAAATAGAAAGTTTGAGGGGGGGGGGGGGTGCAAATCGAAAGTTTGAGGGGGGGTGCAAATCGAAAGTTTGAGGGGGGGGGGGGTGCAAATCGAAAGTTTGAGGGGGGGGGGGGTGCAAATAGAAAGTTTGAGGGGGGGGGGTGCAAATCGAAAGTTTGAGGGGGGGTGCAAATCGAAAGTTTGAGGGGGGGGGTGCAAATCGAAAGTTTGTCCCCGGGTAAAAATTGGACCCCCCCCCCCCCTTGAGACGATCCTGGCTACGCCACTGCACTAAGGACAGAACCCCCAATCCCCTTTCTGTAATTTTCTGTGTAGTGTTAATTTAATATTTATTTAATGATTGTTCAATTGTGCCATACTTAGACTGGCTTAATTTTTACTTTCTCGTATATACGAAGTATAGAGAAAGTATTGTAATCGTGCACAAAAATCACTTGAAATTTTAACAATTTTCACCGTATTACACCTTAGTCCTTCATCACATCCGAAGTATAGAGGACTTATTTTAATCGGGAAAAAATTATCAATCCAGATTTATCAAAATTAAGAGGTTTTATGCGTAATCCAGTCTGAAAAATTGGGCTTTGCAATTCTGTCTGTGTGTCTGTGTGTCCGTGTGTAAACACGATAACTTGAGTACCGTTACAGCTAGGTTGATAAGCAATATAAACATAAAGTGATATTTCAACGCCAAGGGTAGACAAAGGTACAGAATATAGTCCACCCCTTACCATGTTTACAGCTAGGTTGATGAAATTTCATATATAAGTATTTTATCAAAATCGTAGATCCGTATCAACTTTTGAGCGATTTCCGATAACCGGAAGTGGTACTTTTCCTCCTTTGAATTTTTCAAAAGCCTATAACTTGAGTACTATTTCAGATAGATAAATGAAATTTCACATGTAAGTAAAAGATCTAATTCTCTACCTTCTGTTAAATTTTGAGTAATTTCCGTTGACCGGAAGTAGCAATTTACGCTACTTCCGATTTCTCAAAAAACGAATGTAAATTTTTAAAGTACTAATAATATTGCGCCCTATTATGCACCTTTTTATTTAGCGTTCACTCGGTGTGCAATTCTTTTGTCTACGAGATTTTATTCTATTTTTAAAACTTTAAGTATTTAAAATGGATTAAAATCATGTCTATAGCCCGAGTTCCCATCCCCTGTTATTTTATATAAAAATATTCGAGAAAGTTTAGGGGAGATCACTCCCGGTTTATTTTAAATGTAATTTTAAGACAAAGAAATGTGGCTTTGTTGGTATAAAGTAGAGCAAATTTCTTGAACCATTTCATTTCTTTCATGTGTCACTCTATCAAGAAGTGCCCCCCCCCCATCCAACTGTGACACCGTTTATGGACAGCCCTGATTAAGTTCTAGAGCACCCAGGGACCAGATTGTTGAGCACCCAGTCCTAGGAGACAGCCCGGCGGAAACAGGAAGTGCGAGTTTTCTCTCTCGCAGAAACCCGTCGGGGGTCTTAAGACCGATAGAGCTTAGATGGTCAAGCGCGAAAAGTGACCCCAGGAGAGAAGCAGGAATGGAAGTAAGACGTCTTCTGATTGAACTTGTTCCCTCCTACCCGCTCCCCTCTCGGTGATAAAACATACTTCCTGTTCATGTTCGTTCCAGTCTAACCACTCTAATGGAACATGTTCCCTACGTCAAGTAAGTCAGATGGAACATGTTCCCTGTGTCAACTAAGTCAGATGGAACATGTTCCCTACCTCAACTAAGTCAGATGGAACATGTTCCCTACGTCAACTAAGTCAGATGGAACATGTTCCCTACGTTTAGCAAGTCGTGTGGATAATGTGCCATCCCGTCAACTATTTCGGGTGGAACATGTTCCCTCTCAATACCTAAGTCGAATAGAGCTTCTTCCCCCACCCTTGTCCCCCCACCTTGCCCTACCCCCTTCACAACTTGTTCCTCTTGTTCCGCCCTGCAGCTTGACTGTATCCCCACTCTGACCCGACAACACTCAGTAAATGTTTCCTACTCAAAACATCAAGAAAACCCACAGTAAATAGCAGTTGTTTTTTCACAAATAAGCTGGTCAATTTTCCAGACATAACACTAGATCTACATCCTATATAGTACAGTGGGTCAGGACATATAAAAAAACAAGTAGACTAACCAGCAAGAAAAAAAAAAGAAAATTGGGCTCTAAAAAAACCGATTGAAACAAATCGCCCAGTGGAAGAAAGTTAACTCCCCTTGCGCATCTACTTGTACATGAGGACATATAAAAAGCGGATTACTGTAGTGGAAACTACTATATTATATATATATATATATATATATATATATATATATATATATATATATATATATATATATATATATATATATATATATATATATATATATATATATATATATGTATGTATACGCAAACACAAACACACACACATATATATATATATATATATATATATATATATATATATATATATATATATATATATATATATATATATATATATATATATGTATATATATATACATATATATATATGTATATATATGTATATATATATATATATGTATATATATATATATATATATATATATATATATATATATGTATATATATGTATATATATGTATATATATGTATATACATACATATATATATATATACATATATATATATATATATATATATATATATATATATATATATATATATATATATATATATATATATATATATACATACATATATATATATATATACATACATATATATATACATATATATATATATATATATATATATATATATATATATATATATATATATATATATATATATGTATGTATATATATATATATATATGTATATATATATATATATATATATATATATATATATATATATACATACATATATATATACATATATACATACATATATATATACATATATATATATATATATATATATATATATATATATATATATATATATATATATATATATATATATATATATATATATATATATATATATATATATATATATATTTATATATATATATATATATATATATATATATATATATATATATATATATGTATGTATATATATAAAATGTTAGAATTGATGTAAGGATGTCGTTCCTGCTATGCTACCCCCATTATCGTATAATACTTCTCCCAAGCGGCGGCCCCTGCAGGAGTTAAACGACATTACCAAAGATTACTTTACGCTGGCTGAGTGACTTACGTCACAAAATCTAGTTTTTAGACCACCACTTCTCTATTTTCCCCCTCGAAAATTACCCCGTCTGGCCGAGAGTCGTGTATGTGACGTCGGCGTGGGTCCAGCACGTGCAGACCTACCAGGATATTGCTCATGTTTCTGGCCGTCTGGGGAGGGAGGGGTGGGGGGGGGGGGGACAACAAACGGGACAGACAGACAATTGAATCAAGGCGGGGGGGGGGGGGGGACTAAACGTTTTTGAATGGGAAATATGGTCAGAATCGATGTTTGTGGTCAGTGCTCTTAGAGTGACGTTACTAATGGCATCACGTTTTTTGTGTGTTAGTTCCTTTGGTTGAGTGCTAGTAATAGATTTTAACCCCCCCCCCCTCCACGACCTCGCCACACTTAGAACCCCCAAAAACGTTCCCACTTATCGCATTAATTTAGACCCCCGCCTATCCTGCTTGTCCCAATTTTATGCTCCCCCCCCCCATCACTTGTCCCCTTATCATCCCCTGTATATCACGGTTGGCCCATTCTTCTGATCTCTGAAGGTGAGTCTTGCACCTGTCCACACCCCGTCTGTTGATGACGTGTAAGCGCACGTCATGTCCTCTGTGCTAAATGCTAAACTCGCTATGACGTCATGTTTTCTGTGCTAAATGCTAAGCTAGCTAGGACGTCAAGTGTTTATGTGTTAATTGCTAAACTCGCAGGGGCGGCGCCTATAACTATCAAAACGTGTATCGTCGCAGTTAAAATACTTTATTTTCAACTTTGATAAGATGAAACTATTAATTTAAATGCGATTCTGGTCAGTCAGAATTTGTATTCTTGTGCTGGTCTGTCACAATGTGTATTCTTGTGCTGGTCTGTCATACATTCATTAATTTATTCATAGAATAACTGACAACACATTGTCACGTGTCGAGTCATTTATTAAGTTAAAAACACAACAACACGATAGAAGAATGGTATGTGACACGTATCACAACAACACTGAGCTGAAACGATGAACGGAAGTCCACTCGACAAACGAAACAAACATCTGACATGATTTGACCGGAAGTTTGTGTAGAAACAAAACGCCGCCATTTTGACAGGAAGACGCCAAGAAACAGCAAACCAAGATAAAAAGAAAAATCAGAACTTAAGAAAGATTCTTGTCTAATTGACGGTTTTTATTAATGAAAATAATAAATAATAAATTGTAGATTTTAAGTTAAATGATAGCCATTTACTTAATTCAAAGGTCTTTAGCCCGTTAGGTTTGTATATCACGTTATGAGGAACTACACAGACATCAAGTTTTGGGGAACTACATAAACATCAAGTTTTGAGGAACTACACAGACATCAAGTTTTGGGGAACTACATAAACATCAAGTTTTGAGGAACTACGCAGACATCAAGTTTTGAGGAACTACACAGACATCAAGTTTTGAGGAACTACACAAACATCAAGGTTTGAGCAACAACAAAAATATCAGATTTAAAAAAAAAACCTAAACGTGTTGAAACCCTACACAAATATCAAGTTTTGAGGATTACGCAAACATTTTTTTTAATCTATATAAACATCAAGTTTTCAGACAGAAAAGAACATCTAATGAACCAAGAAGTCTAATTACCAAAAGATTTTTAAAAAGTTGTGTTAAAGCTTCATTACAACTGCACTGTATAAAGAAACAAAAGAAAATACAGATAGAAACAGCCATTACCGCAAATGCATCCTTTATATAACAAAACTTCACGATCTTTATTTTCCTTACAGCTTTTCAGATCAAAGACATGACGTTAAAATTTATGTTGGTTTGTTTTTAAGATGACGTGGACCACTCAATTGAAATGTCATTCGTGGTCTTAATGTGTTTATGATCTACTGGGGTGGTCATAAATCAGGCCACACATGTAGGAGGCTGTGGGGGAGGTTGTGTGTGTGGGTGTGGGAAAGGGGGGAGGGTACAGAGTGAAGTGACGATGTAGGCCTTACATCATGGTTGGGAGAGAGGGGGTTGGCGGAAGTTGCAACGGGTGGTGTGGGAACTGATAGCATATCGCTTCTACTGCTGTAAGACAAGAAAACGATACAAAATAACTTTCTGTTGAAATTTTAGTTTTTAGGTGACGAGGAAGATGACATCAATGGAGTTTTTAACGTGGGGTTTTAGCTTTCGGTAACTATGTAAAACATGGGTGGGGGAAGGGGGAGGGGGAGGGGATAAACATAACAGACATTTAGGGAAGATTTTTAAGTTGTAATTTCCTGCATGGGTTAGTTGATTTATGTTACATAAGTTAAACGTGTGGACTCGAACCGATTAATAAATAGTGCCAGTTTAAAAAATGGCGTAAAACGATTTATTCATTAGAGCCAGTGTTTTTTGTCCAGCTGTTATTTCGCTCAACCACGGGCAACCTTGAAGCTGATAAAAATTGATTTAAGTTCGTTAGCTTACATTAATTAATTACCCTTCTCAGCTTAAGGCTGGAAATGTAACTAAAAACCCGGCCCCACGGTAATGTGTAGATCTACGGCCTGCAACTCTTATCGATAGTTATGTCCCATAAATAAACAGCTGCGATAAAATCGCTGTGCCGGCTTGCCGGCTTGGTTACCCAAGGTAAAGTCGCTTAATGCCGGCTTGGTTGTTAGGAGTAAAGTGGATCTAGTAAGTCGTTGAATGCCGGTTTGCCGGCTTGGTTACCCAAGGTAAAGTCGCTCAATGCCGGCTTGGTTGTTAGGAGTAAAGTGGATCGAGAAAGTCGCTCAATGCCGGTTGCCGGCTTGGTACCCAAGGTTAAGTCCCGGGGACAAACTTTCAATTTTCGATTTGCACCCCCCCCCCCCCTCAAATTTTTCTCTATATATTTTTACTATTTTTTGCCTTGGTGTCACCCCCGCCCCCCCCCCCCCCCCCTCGCTACGCCTCTGTTAAGTCGTTTAATGCCGGCTTGGTCGTTAGGAGTAAAGTGGATGTAGAAAGTCGCTCAAGGCCGGTTTGCCGGCTTGGTACCCAAGATTAAGTCGCTCAATGCCGGCTTGGTCGTAAGGAATAAAGTGTTAAATCCCTCAGTGCCGGCTTCGTTGCCAATGGTAAACGGATTCAGTTGTATTATGACGGACTAAAAAAAATTGAGGTTAATTAAAGGGCCAGGACTATTTACATTGGTAAAAAAAAAAATCAAGTATTTAGCAAATATCATTTATAGTATAGGTTTAAACTGGAAAAACGTATGTGTGCGTTTAATGGTGTACATATAACTGTCTTTATGTTTATAATAGGTCTGTGTGGCAATGATGACTTATGTATCAAAGACAAATTCGTGTGTCTGTATGTCCATGTGTCTATAAAAAGTTTGTCTAATTAGTCCGTGTGTCTGTATGTCTATGTGTCTTTAAAAGTGTGTCTAATTAGTCCGTGTGTCTGTATGTCTATGTGTCTTTAAAAAGTTTGTCTAATTAGTCCGTGTGTCTGTATGTCTATGTGGCTTTAAAAAATGTGTCTAATTAGACCGTGTGTGTTTTAAAAAAGTGTGTCTAATTAGTCCGTGTGTCTGTATGTCTATGTGTCTATAAAACGTGTGTCTAATTAGTCCGTGTGTCTGTATGTCTATGTGTCTTTAAAAAGTTTGTCTAATTAGTCCGTGTGTCTGTATGTCTATGTGTCTTTAAAAAGTGTGTTTAATTAGTCCGTGTGTCTGTATGTCTATGTGTCTTTAAAAAGTTGGTCTAATTAGTCCGTGTGTCTGTATGTCTAAGTGTCTTTAAAAAGTTTGTCTAATTAGTCCGTGTGTCTGTATGTCTAAGTGTCTTTAAAAAGTTTGTCTAATTAGTCCGTGTGTCTGTAAAAACATGTGTCTGCAAAACATATATATGCCAATGAAAGCCCTCTCATGGGCAGATAACTCACGACTGATCTTTGCGATAACTCCTCAAACAAAAACAAAAATTCAAATGGAATCTTTAAAAACTTTTCTCCGTGCTTCATATTTTTAAAAAAAATTAGTCTAGAGCGAGAATATTAAGTTAGGGTCTAGCTTTGAGATTTACATGAGGTCGATACTAGAAACAACAGCGGGAGAGAGCGGAGCTTATCTGGACATCTACAGCACATAGATGGGAAACGATATGTGGATTCAATTAACTGAGTTCAACAGAGATTGGTGGTGTTGCTCTGGTTGTTGTTAGGGTGCTGACATTTGTTATGTGCACTGGTGACATATACAGGTGTACTGTGTTGGCATTTGACATGTGTACTTAGTTGACATTTGTTATGTGCACTGTGTTGACATTTGTTTTTTTTTTGCACTTGTGACATCTAAAGATGTACTGTGTTGGCATTTGACATGTGTACTTAGTTGGCATTTGACATGTGTACTTAGTTGACATTTGATATGTGCACTCTGTTGACATTTGTTATGTGCATTTATGACATATACAGGTTATTGTGTTGGCATTTGATATATGCACTGTTTTGACATTTGTTATGTGCACTGTGTTGACATTTGACATGTGTACTTAGTTGGCATTTGACATATGTACTTAGTTGACATTTGATATGTGCACTCTGTTGACATTTGTTATGTGCACTGTGTTGACATTTGTTATGTGCACTTATGACATATACAGGTTATTGTGTTGGCATTTGATATATGCACTGTTTTGACATTTGTTATGTGCACTGTGTTGACATTTGACATGTGTACTTAGTTGGCATTTGACATGTGTACTTAGTTGACATTTGATATGTGCACTCTGTTGACATTTGTTATGTGCACTGTGTTGACATTTGTTATGTGCACTTATGACATATACAGGTTATTGTGTTGGCATTTGATATATGCACTCTGTTGACATTTGTTATGTGCACTGTGTTGACATTTGTTATGTGCACTGTGTTGACATTTGATATGTGTACTGGTGACATCTAAAGGTTTATTGTGTTGACATTTGATGCGTGTACTGTTTTGACATTTATAAAGTGTAGGGTGTTGACATTAGATCTGTATATTGTGTTGATGATTGAAATGTGCACTTTGCTGACATTTGATGTGTTCTGTACTGACATTTGATGTGTACTATACTGACATTTGATGTGTACTATACTGATATTTAATGTGTACTGTGTTGACATCCATGGTACATACACTATGTTAGTGAAACTATGAACATGAGTAAGTCTTTACATTGGAAAAATCCGTATGTTAAATACCTACACCTACTTAGAAAATGACCCCACACTGCTAAACCATCCATTCAGCTCATATCTCACTCCCCCATTCCCCCCCCCCCACCCCCCACCCGAGTGCCAAAAGTCGACCCTCAGCCCCGCGTACCAAAGCTCGTCATCTCCGCTGACTCTAATTAATACCATACCGAGTTTCATTGCCCGCACTTCGCTATCACTTTATCCCACAAGGTAAAAATGTTTCGGTACATTGCCCAAACTATCAGCGGATATCAATGTTCGATGCGCAGTATACGCTCTGCGCAGCTGAGATGAGCCGTGATTTTTTTTTCTTTCCCCTCGTTATTTACGATGTACAGAAAGGAATTCGCACCTTCGGTCGTAGTCGAGATACAGTTAGTGCAATAGTGCATTTCTTTTCAAACGGATTCTCATTCATCCGTTAGTGTTTTTTTTTCTTAAGACTAAAGATTGAAGCTAAGGGGCTGAGGTGGTGTTTGCCTGCCTCATTATCTAGTTACATTAGTGCTAATTAATTTACAGGAAACTGAATTAAAACCTTTTATCATTTTTTTAAACATTATTTTGAAAACAACATTTTTAATATCTTCAAAAAATAAACAAACTTCATTCAACAGTGTTGTAACACTGCTGATGGAATGATTAAATGTTAAAATGTAGGCTTATAGCCTAAACATAATGTCTGTTTTTATCCGGATTGGCGTGGCGTATACGTCGTGTTTAGACTGCATGAACATACAGAGGTCTCATAATAATTGTCCTGTCTGGGTAGATTGGTCTAGCTCTAAAATGTGGAGAAAAGCTATCAGCGAGATAGAGTAGAAAGACGCCACTGATGTTGATAACAGCCATAACTATAACAGCCACAACTTTAACCCTATAACAGCCATAACTTTAACAGTATAACAGCCATAACTTTAACCCTATAACAGCCATAACTTTAACCCTACAACCATAACTTTAACCATATAACAGCCATAACTTTAACCCTACAACCATAACTTTAACCATATAACAGCCATAACATTAACGCTATAACAGCCCGTACTTTAACCCTATAACAGCCATAACTTTAACCCTACAACCATAACTTTAACCATATAACAGCCATAACTTTAACCCTACAACCATAACTTTAACCATATAACAGCCATAACATTAACGCTATAACAGCCCGTACTTTAACCCTATAACAGCCATAACTTTAACCCTACAATCATAACTTAAACCATATAACAGCCATAACTTTAACCCTACAATCATAACTTAAACCATATAACAGCCATAACATTAACGCTATAACAGCCCGTACTTTAACCCTATAACAGCCATAACTTTAACCCTATAACAACCATAACTTTAACCCTATAACAGCCATAACATTTGCCCTGTAATTAACACTATACATGAGCCTAGCTTTGACCCTCGGTTACACAAAAATAACTATACGTCACTGAATCCCCCTAGCCTGTGTTTATAAAAAACAACAACTTGTGGGGAATTTCAAAGTCCACTATTTTCCATCTCTATTGATCCAACATCCAAGTTTTGAAGTCAGCCTTGAAGGTGAAGTGAGTTTGAAAGAATTGTCCAGCATCTTCATTGATTCTAGACCAACTTCTGATCTCTGATGCAGCTTCTGGCGATTCCAGCACGACCCCTGACCTGCATGTTTGCTGATGCAGAAAACGTTAAGGAATTGATTTCAGTCGCCGTTTTTTTTTTGGGGAGGGGGGAGGATTTACATTTTAGTTCAGTCGCCTTTTTTTCCAAGGCGAATTAACCAGCCAACATTTTGTTCCTGTTGTGTACTTGTGTATACGTTGTGTATACATTGATGTGATGTGCTTGATGATGCGGTTATGTCCGTGTGCCTCAGTAATGTCCGGATGCCTCAGTTATGTCCGGATGCCTCAGTTATGTCCGGATGCCTCAGTTATGCCCGGATGCCTTGGTTATGCCCGTGTGCCTCAGTTATGTTCGTGTGCCTCAAATATGTCCGGGTGTTTCGGTTATTTCCGTGTGCCTCAATTATGTCCGGGTGCCTCAGTTATGTCCGGGTGCCTCGGTTATTTCCGGGTGCCGCGGTAATGTCCGTATGCATTGGTTATGTGCGGATGCCTCTTGTATGTCCGGGTGCTGCGGTTATGTCCGGGTATTTTAGAAAACATGCTGATAAGGCTACTTTATTTTGTTTCTTTAGGCTAGGCTAGAGTCACTTAGTTTCTTAATGCTAAGCTAGACTAGTGTCGCACCAAACTATTCTAGAGTTCTACACCACCAGAAAGGCAGAAGTTCTGCCACGTCATGCTACATGCTAGCAGCCATAAGGCTACATGCTAGGAGCCAGTGTATAAATATTTAGGAAGAACCAGACCACGAACGTGGGACTGTGTGAGGAATTTGCTGTAATCTCTTGTTTATTTTATCGACCTTGTCATGTTTTTTAAAAACCCAACCAGTGAAATACGATTGGGAGTGTTGAACTTGTTAAAATTTGTCAGTTAAGATTGGTATTAACAGTTTAACTTTTTTTTAAAAATGTAACCAATGAAATACGTTTTGGAGTATTTTAATGGGTGGGGGAGTGGGGAGGGGTGAATCTGCAACTCATTAAATTACCAATTATCTTTTTTGTTACCACGCCATGTGTTTGATGTGTTTAATTAGGTTCAACCTTTGAAAAATGGGAGTGAAATTAAAATTAACAGCTCAGCTCTTTTGTCTGTGTTTTTTGTTTTGTTTTGTTTTGAAGAAGAGTAAGAACGTAAAAAATAAAAACCGGCAAGAAGTTTGAAGGTGCACCTGTAAAGGTTGAATGAAGTTCCACACTGTGCCTGTAGTTTACAGTTTGTTAAATAAAAGTTTTTGACGACTGCTGTGGTTTACTGGTTAAGTAAAGAGAAAAATATTACGGGCATGTCTGTATTGTTGTTTGATAAATAAATCCTGATTCCTGCTTTTTTTTTTTGTCTTTTGTTAAATTTTATAAGCAATATATGGCTTTGTCGGTGGCAATGTCTGCTTCCAGCTTCTCTTTATGTTTCCTTTTAATGTTTGTTATCATCTCTTGTTTTTGTATTGGTTGTTTGTGTATCTAGTTTGTATCTGGTTTGTGTTGTATTGTGTTCTCTAATGTTTGCTATCATCTCTTGTTGTTGAATTTGTTGTTGTCTAGTTTTTGTTGTATTGTGATCTCTAATGTTTGTTGTGATCTAGCCTTTGTTGCGATGTTCAAATGCTTGAGCGAATGTTAAGGGATTTTGTGATTAGGTTACACAAGGGATTTTAACATCCGGCCTTAACAAAACTCGGTGGAACACGAAAGAAAAACATGTTGGTTGATACAAAACTAGAGAAACAATGGGACTGCTCACTACATCTAGAGCACAGTAAGTAACTTGGCAACAATGGTGGATGCTAAGACAAAACATGCTGATTGCTAAAGATACAGAGCTAAACCTGTAGATTAGTGTTAGGGATAGGGAGATAAAACCTATTGATTAAGGTTTGGGATAAGGAGGAAAACCTCTTGATTAATCCGATATAGTGCAAAACCTCTTGATTATTCCCATTTGTGGAAGTAAACTTGTGTTTCGTTTATTTAATTTTTGAAATAAACCAAATTTTTTTTAAAAAGAAAATGAAAGCAAAAAAAAAAAAAAAATTCAGTAAAACTAATTTTTTAACTACCTTAAAAAATCTAGTACGGCTGTGATATATCTTAAGGGGTATCACCTAATATTTTCATATGGTTATCTCCTACTACTGTAATATTGTTATTGTGTAATTGGTACGGATATAATGTTATTGTGGTATTACTAATCACAAAATTGTTGTGACATTGTTACTGTGACACCAGTTTTGCAATGTTGCTAAAATAATGAAAACACTGTTATCGTTACTGCGATTAAGATATTGCTACTTTACTGTTGTTGCTGCACTTTAATTATATATATATATATATATATATATATATATATATATATATATATATATATATATATATATATATATATATATATATATATATGCTGGTGAACTGTTACTCAACAATATTATAAGCTACATCAAGAACTCTTTACTCGCTGTTTTCAACCAAAAAAAAAAAAAAAAAAAAAAAAAGAAACGCCAGGACAAGCAGACAGAGTGTAGACTAACCAACAAACGTGAACCAAACAGGACCATCTGGAGAGGACTGAAGCATCAAATTGTCACCAACCGACTAGTTAGAACGGGAGGAAGGGAGGAGGAAGGAGGAGAAGAGAGTGAGAGAGGGACCTCTCGGGTGTCCATCTATAACATTATCGTTGACCTTCTGGTCAAGATTAGATTAGCCAGAGATTTTATTCATGGGAATTTCCCCACATCGCTACCATACAAGTTGTCCCCATTCCATTTTTTTTACCTTATTTTATTTTGTTTCTATATTTTTGTTTGTAGTTTTGAGCGTAGCATATGATATATTTTTTTAAAGTTCCGATTGAAATGAATCGGCAAATTTTTTTTAGGAATTCGACATTTAAAATGCAAATGTGTATGTTTAAAAAAGTTTAAAATGAATTTTAGAAGAAAACAAAAGTTGTTTGAAAATGCATTTTGTTTACAATTTTATTTATACATACATTAGGCTTTAAAAATGGATCAGGTAATCAATTTGACTTTTAACTGATAATATGCATTAATCTATTATAAATTTATATAATTAAGCCGGTTACCTGTTGCTAA
Source organism: Physella acuta (assembly GCF_028476545.2). Taxonomy (NCBI): domain Eukaryota; kingdom Metazoa; phylum Mollusca; class Gastropoda; family Physidae; genus Physella; species Physella acuta. The sequence continues at coordinate 221,972 of NW_026732751.1, read as the reverse complement.
TCCAAAGTTAACGAAGCTCTTGATAATCCCAGATCGAGAAAACAACACTAATCCGTATTCGAGAAAAAAAAAACAATGCACATCTAGTCAACACTGTACAAAACGGTTACAAAGGTGTTAAAAATGTGTTTAAAATGTGTTAATTAGTTTCGAACTGAATCCGTCCCCCAACTGTTCACACACGAGCCACGCAGCCCAGGGTTAAATTGTACGGTGAGTGACACCCAGCCGGCCTGCCACAGACGTGGAAATCCTACGCCGTCTGCCCACAGTGGTGCGAGAGTTACTCCCCCCTTGCATGAGCCTCTGCTCCACTTCTGCCATCGCTCACCTTGAGGGGGTCGAGGACAGCGCGTGCCGGGGACTACAAGCAGGGACCGCACGCGACACCTAGATCGTTGTGAGGGACTGGGGGATGTGGGGGACTACAAGCAGGGACCGACTGGGGTATGTGGGGGACTACAAGCAGGGACCGCACGCGACACCTAGATCGTCGTGAGGGACTGGGGGCTGTGCCTGCTGGCGGCTATGTTGGTTGTTGTAGTGGTTGTCAGGTTGTTGTAGGGTGTTGTTATGCTCAGTTGTAGGGGGTTTTCAGGCTATGTTGTAGGGGGTTAATCTATTGTAGGTGTTGTTAAGCTATGCTTAAAGGGTTGTCAGGGGGGGGGGGGGGGTCATGTTATAGGGAGTTGTCATTTTATGTTGTAGGGTTGTCAGGCAATGGGGTAGGAAGTTGTCAGGTTGTATTGTAGGGGGTTGTTAGACTGGTAGAGGTTTGTTAGGTTAGGTTGGTTGTTTGTTGTAGGGGTTGCCATGCTATGTGGTAGGGGGTTGGCAGTCTAATGTGTAGGGTGTTATCAGGATATGTTGAAGTGGTTTGCTGTTAAAACCATCAAATGTATAAAAAATGTATTGTTGGTTTCATTTAAGAAATACAATATAATAAAAAACGATCTCTCTCGCCTAGCGTATTGATGTAAACATGATTCTAATGGTAGGAGCTCAATGATGTTCCCAGCTCTGCTGCACACTGCTATAGGCCCCGCTCTAATGGTGCGAGCTAACGCAACAGTTGCTGACGCCACCAGCAGTTGAAGGTGTTAGAACACCAATGGCAGGAGCTAATGGTGTTACGTGCACAACAGAACCAGAACAGGCGCAGACGATCCATGGCTGATGAGGCAAGACAACACAGAAGCAGACGGTCTTGTGGGGTGATCCGTGTCAACAAACGGGCGGGATTCACTAGTGAGACACATCCTTTATAGACGGGCAGACAATTCACTAGTAAGACCCGCCCTTATAGACGGGCAGACAATTCACTAGTAAGACCCGCCCTTATAGACGGGCAGACAATTCACTAGTGAGATACATCCTTTTATACAGACAGACAGATAACTCACAAGTGAGACCCGCCTTTATAGACGAGCAGACAATTCACTAGTAAGACCCGCCTTTATAGACGGGAAGACAATTCACTAGTGAGACCCGCCCTTATAGACGGGCAGAAAATTTACTAGTGAGACCCGTCCTTATAGACGGGCAGACAATTCACTAGTGAGACCCATCTGTATAGACGGGCAGACTATTCACTAGTGAGACCCCGCCCTTATAGATGGTGTGCCTGGCAGACGATGAATTGAATTATTCCAGAAGGTTCAAGAGAAGGTCTTGTACTTGCAGGGCTTTGTGGCTGGCATGAGACTGGGGGTGGAGGGGGTGGGGGGAGGTTTTGGGAGATGGGTGTTGCGGTGGGGAATTTAAAAATATCAGACCGGAGGGTAATAGAAGAAAGGCTTAAACTAATTAGCAATGGGTGCTTGGGGAGGAACAGAAATTAGGTGTTTGATGACGTAATCAAAACATAGCATCGCTTTAAAAAATAATAATTCTTTCATTATTACGTTCCTTAATTACAAAATATAAAATTATTTTTAATGTTTTAAGCTTAAAGAAAAAAACAAAACAGTTTAAGGTATTAGAAATGCTAATCGATTTACATTGATAACCAATTGTTTATTGGCGTATTTACATACTTAAGAAAATAAATCCACACACATGAACACACACACACACACGCACACTCACTCACACACACACACGCGCACGCACGCACGCACAGACACTGACACAGACATGGACACAGACACAGACAGACACAGACAGACACAGACAGACACAGACAGACACACAGACACACAGACACACACACATATATATATAAACGCCGCTGTATATATATATATATATATATATATATATATATATATATATATATATATATATATATATATATATATATATATATATATATATATATATATATTTATATATATATATATATATATATATATATATATATATATATATATATATATATATATATATATATATATATATATATATATATATATATATATATATATATATATATATATATAGCGGCGTTTTTAGTGAGGTCATAGTGTACGAGCAGGTAAATATTATGACAACATATTTTATGTATACGTTATCTCCCCTTCTTGTTACTGATGACTTGCCTTTTATCGCCCTTCAATAGCCCTTTGTTTATCTCAGACACCCTCTCGTCTGGATCTCTTCACCTGCCCCCACCCCCTACATCTCCCTCCTTCCCCCCCCCCCTCCCTGTGTGTGAAGTCTGATATCAAACAATGGTTTCGCCTTCGCTGCGCCGTCTTGATGCGATTTTGAATATTTAAATCTAGATGCTGGTCATGCTGGTACATTCAAAATTTGAATCAAATGGTGGTGTTTTTAGAAAAATCGACATTACAGGATGCCTCCGATACTACAGGGAACATTCTTAGAAGTTTACTGAGTTTTATCTTCGGTAGAACATTTCCGTATTCTATGTAGTTATAACATTAGAGAGTTCTGTATAGCTAGAACAATGCGAAGTTCTGTATAGCTAGAACAATGCAAAGTTATGTATAGCACTATGAAGTTCTACATAGTTAGAACATATCATCTGGCTAGAGCCTATATCACATAGTTAGAATATTGAGCTCTGCATCAAACATTACAAGGATCTACAGTTACAACATATCATATAGGAGAACATACAGTTGTTCATAAAATATTACTAAGTTCTACACAGAATATTAAGGGTTCTACAGAGTTTGAACATATCATATAGCTAGATCAAATATCATATGGTTAGAACATTGATTTCCACATAGAACATTATAGTTCTGCATAGATATAACAGTACCGACATTACCATCGAGTTTGTTCAGTGTTGACACAATTTAAATGTGTTTACAGTAAATTGCAATGAGCTTTGTTTCACTAATACAGTTGCCATAAATACGGTAGTCCTTGTAAAGATCTTAGGCCGACCAAACGATACCCAGAACAATCCGACCAACGATACTTAGCTCAATCCGACAAACGATACCCAGAACAATCCGACCAACGATACCCAGAACAATACGACCAACGATACCCAGAACAATCCGACCAACGATACCTAGCTCAATCCGACCAATGATACCGAAAACCATTCAACCAACGATACCCAGAACAATCCGATCAACGATATTCAGAACAATCCGACCAAACGATACCCAGAACAATCCGACCAACGATACCGAAAACCATTCAACCAACGATACCCAGAACAATCCGATCAACGATATTCAGAACAATCCGACCAAACGATACCCAGAACAATCCGACCAACGATACCCAGCTAAATCCGACCAAGAATACCCAGAACAATCCGACCAAACGATACCCAGAACAATCCTACCAACAATACCCAGAACAAACCGACCACGATACCCAGAACAATCATTACCGCCGCAACATTCAAGAACCAGAACTCCAGTTTTCAAGAACAAGAACTCTGCTAATGTGGCCGCGTCCTTGCGTCCCTCTTTGATCTGGCATTATTGGTTCTCCGCGTATCGATTCAAGATCAGCGCCGCGCTGTTAATCGCTGATCGATGGCTCAATCATATGTTCCCCCACCCTCGGATCTGTAGCGTCCTCTAGCGACGATGTTAAACAATGTATCAGAACACAACGTCAAAGGTTCGAGGCTAGTCCCTTGCATACATTTCGAGTTAGCTTAATGTTCAATTTTTTTTTTTTTTTAACATTGCGAAAATTTAAAAAAAAAAATCACGCGTTTTTTTGACGACGTATTTCCGGCAGAGCGAATTCGGCGAAAATCCGACGTACATGAAACAATTAGCATAAATCAAAGGTTGGTGAGACGTTAAAGCCTGGTCGAGGGTAAGATTATTATTTATGGGGGGCGCTCCACTGATGGGGTCAAAGACTGCCGTACGTAAACAATGGGGAATACGGTACTGCTGAACGTAAACAAGGGGGAATACGGTACTGCTGAACGTAAATGAGAAATACGGTACAGTTGAAAGGGAAACCGAAGATGTGGAGATGGATGGAAAGTGGCGCTTGTGGAATAATATATTCCCTATTTCCGCTACATTCCCCCACCCTACCTACTTTCTATAGACTGTGGTCAAACAAATATATTTCGTGAGAATTTGTGTTGGGACTTCTCGTCAAAGCCACGAGACTTTGGTAGCTCGTCGAGATTTGGTGAGATGATTATAAAGACGAGATTTGGTGAGATGATTATAAAGACGAGATTTGGTGAGATGATTATAAAGACGAGATTTGGTGAGATGATTATAAAGACGAGATTTGGTGAGATGATTATAAAGACGAGATTTGGTGAAATGATTATAATGACGAGATTTGGGGAAATGATTATAAGACGAGATTTGGGGAAATGATTATAAAGACGAGATTTGGTGAAATGATTATAAAGACGAGATTTGGTGAAATGATTATAAAGACGAGATTTTGGGAAATGGTTATAAAGACGAGATTTGGCGAGATGGTTATAAAGACGAGATTTGGCGAGATGGTTATAACGACAAGAATTGGTGAGATTATTAAAAAGACGAGATTTGGCGAGATGATTATAAAGACGAGATTTGGTGAGATTATTATAAAGACGAGATTTGGTGAGATGATTATATAGACGAGATTTGGTGAGATGATTATAAAGACGAGATTTGGTGAGATGATTATAATGACGAGATTTGGTGAGATGATTATAATCACGAGATTTGGTGAGATGATTATAAAGACGAGATTTGGTGAGATGATTATAATCACGAGATTTGGTGAGATGATTATAAAGACGAGATTTGGTGAGATGATTATAAAGACGAGAGTTAGTGAGATGATTATAAAGACGAGATTTGGGGAAATGATAATAAAGACGAGATTTTGGGAGATGGTTATAAAGACGAGATTTGATGAGATGATTATAAAGACGAGATTTGGTGAGATGATTATAAAGACGAGATTTGGTGAGTTGATTATAAAGACGAGATTTGTGGAGATGATTATAAAGACGAGATTTGGTGAGATTATTAAAAAGACGAGATTTGGTGAGATTATTAAAAAGACGAGATTTGGTGAGATTATTAAAAAGACGAGATTTGGTGAGATGATTATAATCACGAGATTTGTTGAGATGATTATAATCACGAGATTTGGTGAGATGATTATAATACACTGAATTATGTTTGTCAGCACAAAAGTATTTGAGGCGGCGTATTTGGGTAGTAGAACTTACCACTGCTAACCCGTTAGTCTAGAGTTCGAACACTGTAGGACGTCCCTGAGTCCACCCAGCTTCGATGGGTACCTGACCCAAATCAGAGAAACCAAGGCGGCTTGCAAAGACTTGACCATCACCCCGTGAGCCGAGGTCATTGAAACAGATGAACTCTACTACGTTTACCGCATGTGTCTAGTGTAAGAACGGGAGAAAATTCTGATGATACAAGCTACGGTCAAACTAAACAATGACAAACCATTAGACAACATGTTTAAAAACTAACACTATGGTCCCGATCATCAGCTGAGGTGTGGACTATTTTTTTAATCAACGGTCATGTCAAAAAATCGTTAGACTGCTGTTGGCTGCCAAATGGTTTTTTTAAAGCCAAGTATAGAAACAAAAACAAGGAGGAAGAATGAGGTCAAATATCAGTAACTCACGCTGCAATCATCACCACGCTGTTCACTTAACACCCGCCATTGTCATCGATATTAAAGCAGTAAATTACATGCTAATGGTGTCATCCCCAACACACACACACACACGCACATTCACCGACCCAACTCCACAAATCAGATACACAGAAAAGAGACCATCACCTGTTTATGACCCCCCCCACTCACTGATACGGCCCACCCCACAAACCAGGCACATAGCAAGCAGACCGCCATCTCTCTAATAACCACCCCCCCACACACACACACACATATGCCAGCCCTACCCCCACAAACCAGGCACATAGCAAGCAGACCGTCATCTCTCTAATAACCACCCCCCCACACACACACACACATATGCCAGCCCTACCCCCCACCCCCCACAAACTAGGTACATAGCAAGCAGTCCCTCATCTCTCTAATAACCACCCCCCCCCCCCCCACTCACACACACATATACGGCCCACCCCTACTAACCAGGTACATAGCAAGCAGTCCCTCATCTCTTTAATAACCACCCCCCCCACTCACACACACATATACAGCCCACCCCTACTAACCAAGTACATAGCAAGCAGTCCCTCATCTCTCTAATAACCACCCCCCCCCCACACTCACACACACATATACGGCCCACCCCTACTAACCAAGTACATAGCAAGCAGTCCCTCATCTCTTTAATAACCACTTCCCCACTCACACACACATATACGGCCCACCCCTACTAACCAAGTACATAGCAAGCAGTCCCTCATCTCTCTAATAACCACCCCCCCCCCCCACTCACACACACATATACGGCCCACCCCTACTAACCAAGTACATAGCAAGCAGTCCCTCATCTCTCTAATAACCACCCCCCCCCACTCACACACACATATACGGCCCACCCCTACTAACCAAGTACATAGCAAGCAGTCCCTCATCTCTCTAATAACCACCCCCCCCCCACTCACACACACATATACGGCCCACCCCTACTAACCAGGTACATAGCAAGCAGTCCCTCATCTCTCTAATAACCACCCCCCCCCCCACTCACACACACATATACGGCCCACCCCTACTAACCAGGTACATAGCAAGCAGTCCCTCATCTCTCTAATAACCACCCCCCCCCCCACTCACACACATATATACGGCCCACCCCTACTAACCAGGTACATAGCAAGCAGTCCCTCATCTCTCTAATAACTACCCCCCCCCCACTCACACACACATATACGGCCCACCCCTACTAACCAAGTACATAGCAAGCAGTCCCTCATCTCTCTAATGACCCCCTCCCCACACACACCTGCTCCCACCCCACAAACCAGTTACACAAAAAAAAACATTGATGTCTCTAAAGACCCCCCCCCCCCTCGCCGCACAAACACACACACACCTGCCCCCACCCCACAAACCAGTTACACAAAAAACAAACCCTGATGTCCCTAAAGACTCCCCCCACCCCACATACACACATACACCTGTCCCCGTCCCCCCACAAACCACTCACACAGAAAACAGACGCCCATCTCTGTAGTGAGCAGCCTAACGCCAGCTGTCGTCCCACCACGACAACAACCTCTAGGCCTACACGCCTGATCCAGCGATTTAATCAGTGATGGTCACATGGTTTCCCTTTGTTTTCATTAATGTAACGTCCGGCTGTTGATTGGTATGTAAATTAGATGAATAATTTACTCCAATTAATTTTTATGCCTAGAAAGTGAGGTTTTGTGTTAAACAAATTACCGTAGCATGCGGGAACTTAAAACATTTAATAATACAACAATTACAACTTTGTAGGTCAAATTCTACAATTCTACAACCGCTTGGAACACTCAACATTTTATCACTAAAACATGGATGCATTTAAGCATTTCAGCAAACGTTGGATCTACCAACACATCCAACATTCCACCAAAAGTTGAATCTACCAACACATCCAACATTCCACCAAAAGTTGGATCTACCAACACATACAACATTCCACCAAAAGTTGGATCTACCAACACATCCAACATTCCACCATAAGTTGGATCTACCAACACATCCAACATTTCACCAAAAGTTGGATCTACCAACACATCCAACATTCCACCAAAAGTTGGATCTACAAACACATCCAACATTCCACCAAAAGTTGGATCTACCAACACATCCAACATTTCACCAAAAGTTGGATCTACCAACACATCCAACATTCCACCAAAAGTTGGATCTACCAACACATCCAACATTACACCAAAAGTTGGATCTACCCAACTTTCCACACACAAAACTCGGTCTCCCGATTACTCACCAAAGTCCACCCACCGTCCTACCACTCTCAACCACTCGACCTGCCACGGGCAGTACTTTAAGAAAGCGGTCATTAATATTCTCCCCCAATATTTACCCCCCAGCCGGACAGTTGAGGTCAGTGTGCTGACCAGCGCCTGAATGACCGGCCCAATAGTTCTACGCTCCGACCACACTCGGGGAGTTTTTATGATCGCATCCCACAATATTTGTTTTATTTCCTACCCGCCCTGACGCCCAATCAAATAAATCCCCATTTTATTTTCTATTCACGGATTTTTTTTTCTACTCTAGCTCCAGTTCTTTATTTACTCCCCCACCCCCCCCCCCCCCCACACCCCGGCCCTTGGGTGGAGAACCCTGACGTAGACGACTCTGGAATAATTAGAGTTGACCGCTGTCCATTTATCTACTGGCCAGTACTCAAGGGAGACGACGCATGGGGGGTGGTCATCTCCCGGGGTCTAGTAACGTCCAGAGGGGGTGGGGGGTGGTCATCTACCCGGGTCTAGTAGTGTTCGGTGGGGGGGGGGGGGAAATTGGTCAGCTACTGGGGTCTAGTAATGTTCAGAGGGGGGGGGGTGTGGGGGTTGGTCATCTACCAGGGTCTTTTAATGTTCAGGGGGGTGGTCATCTCCCGGGGTCTAGTAACGTTCAGTGGGGGGGGGGGGGGGATTGGTCATCAATCGGGGTGTAGTAACGTTCGGGGGAGGGGGTTGTCATCTAAATGGAGGATTCAGTATTGTTTTTCTTTTCATTATCAGCGTAGAGTTGCACATCACAAGATATTCTACGGACTGAGACCGGACAGTGAAGTTAGCGATGCCGGACTGTGAAGCTAGCGATGCCGGACAGTGAAGTGAGCGATGCCGGACTGTGGAGTTAGCGATGCCGGACAGTGAAGCTAGCGATGCCGGACAGTGAAGTGAGCGATGCCGGACTGTGGAGATAGCGATGCCGGACAGTGAATTTAGCGATGCCGGACAGTGAAGTGAGCGATGCCGGACTGTGGAGTTAGCGATGCCGGACAGTGAAGTGAGCGATGCCGGACTGTGGAGTTAGCGATGCCGGACAGTGAAGCTAGCGATGCCGGACAGTGAAGTGAGCGATGCCGGTCAGTGAGACTGGGATGCCGGACAGTGAAGTTAGCGATGCCGGACAGTGAAGTGAGCGATGCCGGACAGTGAATTTAGCGATGCCGGACAGTGAAGTTAGCGATGCCGGACAGTGAATTTAGCGATGCCGGACAGTGAAGCTAGCGATGCCGGACAGTGAAGTGAGCGATGCCGGACAGTGAAGTTAGCGATGCCGGACAGTGAATTTAGCGATGCCGGACAGTGAAGTTAGCGATGCCGGACAGTGAATTTAGCGATGCCGGACAGTGAAGCTAGCGATGCCGGACAGTGAAGTGAGCGATGCCGGACAGTGAAGTTAGCGATGCCGGACAGTGAATTTAGCGATGCCGGACAGTGAAGTTAGCGATGCCGGACAGTGAATTTAGCGATGCCGGACAGTGAAGTGAGCGATGCCGGACTGTGAAGTTAGCGATGCCGGACTGTGAAGTTAGTGATGCCGGACTGTGGAGTTAGCGATGCCGGACAGTGAAGCTAGCGATGCCGGACAGTGAAGTTAGCGATGCCGGACAGTGAATTTAGCGATGCCGGACAGTGAAGTGAGCGATGCCGGACTGTGAAGTTAGCGATGCCGGACTGTGAAGTTAGTGATGCCGGACTGTGGAGTTAGCGATGCCGGACAGTGAAGCTAGCGATGCCGGACAGTGAAGTGAGCAATGCCGGACAGTGAGACTGGGATGCCGGACAGTGAAGTGAGCGATGCCGGACAGTGAAGTGAGCGATGCCGGACTGTGAAGTTAGCGATGCCGGACAGGGAAGCTAGCGATGCCGGACAGTGAATTTAGCGATGCCGGACAGTGAAGTGAGCGATGCCGGACTGTGAAGTTAGCGATGCCGGACAGTGAAGTTAGTGATGCCGGACTGTGGAGTTAGCGATGCCGGACAGTGAAGCTAGCGATGCCGGACAGTGAAGTGAGCGATGCCGGTCAGTGAGACTGGGATGCCGGACAGTGAAGTTAGCGATGCCGGACAGTGAAGTTAGCGATGCCGGACAGTGAAGTTAGTGATGCCGGACTGTGAAGTTAGTGATGCCGGACAGTGAAGTTAGCGATGCCGGACAATGAAGTTAGCGATGCCGGACAGTGAAGTTAGCGATGCCGGACAGTGAGGCTATCAATGCCGGACAGTGAGGCTAGCGATGCCGGACAGTGAAGTTAGCGATGCCGGACAGTGAAGTTAGCGATGCCGGACAGTGAGGCTATCAATGTCGGACAGTGAGGCTAGCGATGCCGGACAGTGAAGTTAGCGATGCCGGACAGTGAATTTAGCGATGCCGGACAGTGAAGCTAGCGATGCCGGACAGTGAAGTGAGCGATGCCGGACAGTGAAGTTAGCGATGCCGGACAGTGAATTTAGCGATGCCGGACAGTGAAGTTAGCGATGCCGGACAGTGAATTTAGCGATGCCGGACAGTGAAGCTAGCGATGCCGGACAGTGAAGTGAGCGATGCCGGACAGTGAAGTTAGCGATGCCGGACAGTGAATTTAGCGATGCCGGACAGTGAAGTTAGCGATGCCGGACAGTGAATTTAGCGATGCCGGACAGTGAAGTGAGCGATGCCGGACTGTGAAGTTAGCGATGCCGGACTGTGAAGTTAGTGATGCCGGACTGTGGAGTTAGCGATGCCGGACAGTGAAGCTAGCGATGCCGGACAGTGAAGTTAGCGATGCCGGACAGTGAATTTAGCGATGCCGGACAGTGAAGTGAGCGATGCCGGACTGTGAAGTTAGTGATGCCGGACAGTGAGACTGGGATGCCGGACAGTGAAGTGAGCGATGCCGGACAGTGAAGTTAGCGATGCCGGACAGTGAAGTTAGCGATGCCGGACAGTGAAGTTAGCGATGCCGGACAATGAAGTTAGCGATGCCGGACAGTGAAGTTAGCGATGCCGGACAGTGAGGCTATCAATGCCGGACAGTGAGGCTAGCGATGCCGGACAGTGAAGTTAGCGATGCCGGACAGTGAAGTTAGCGATGCCGGACAGTGAGGCTATCAATGTCGGACAGTGAGGCTAGCGATGCCGGACAGTGAAGTTAGCGATGCCGGACAGTGAAGTTAGCGATGCCGGACAGTGAAGTTAGCGATGCCGGACTGTGAAGTTAGCGATGCCTGACTGTGAAGTTAGCGATGCCGGACAGGGAAGCTAGCGATGCCGGACAGTGAAGTTAGCGATGCCGGACAGTGAAGTGAGCGATGCCGGACAGTGAAGTTAGCGATGCCGGACAGTGAAGTGAGCGATGCCGGACAGTGAAGTTAGCGATGCCGGACAGTGAGACTGGGATGCCGGACTGTGGAGTTAGCGATGCCGGACAGTGAAGCTAGCGATGCCGGACAGTGAAGTTAGCGATGCCGGACAGTGGGGCTAGCGATGCCGGACAGTGAAGTTAGCGATGCCGGACAGTGGGGCTAGCGATGCCGGACAGTGAAGTTAGCGATGCCGGACAGTGGGGTTAGCGATGCCGGACTGTGAAGTTAGCGATGCCGGACAGTGGGGCTAGCGATGCCGGACAGTGAAGTTAGCGATGCCGGACAGTGGGGCTAGCGATGCCGGACAGTGAAGTTAGCGATGCCGGACAGTGGGGCTAGCGATGCCGGACAGTGAAGTTAGCGATGCCGGACAGTGGGGCTAGCGATGCCGGACAGTGAAGTTAGCGATGCCGGACAGTGGGGCTAGCGATGCCGGACAGTGAGACTGGGGTGCCGGACAATGAGTCTGGCTTGTATTGACTTAGGCATGAAGAATCCAAGAGTGTTTGAGGACAAGCTAAATTACGTGAAGCTGGGAGGGCTGTAAAGTGGGCGTTGCTGGGGTGATGTGGGATGGTGATGGGGGATGGAGATGGTGATGGGTGAAGTGGACCGAGGAATGATGAGTTACTCGTCTGATCCGTCTCGTCACTTATAAGATCTGTATAGGCGGATCGATTATCGATCTTGCGATTATTTGCTACTTTTATGTTTGGAAAGCAAACAGTGAGTTGTTTTTCTTCCCCTCCACCCCCCCCCCCCTTAAAGTTGGAGGGGTGAGATATATGGTATCACAGTGCTGAATCTAGTGATCGTTGAGATATGGGTTCACAGTGCTAAATCTAGTGCTTGTAGAGATATGACTTTACAGTGCTAAATCTAGTGCTGGTTGAGATATGACTTTACTAAATCTAGTGCTGGTTGAGATATGACTTTGCTAAATCTAGTGCGGGTTGAGATATGACTTTACTAAATAAATTGTTGGTAGAGGTATGACTTTACTAAATAAAGTGTTGGTTGAGATATAAATTTACTAAATCTAATGTTGGTTGAGATATGGCTTTACTAAATCTAATGTTGGTTGAGATATGGCTTTACTAAATCTAATGTTGGTTGAGATATGGCTTTACTAAGTCTAGTGTTGGTTGAGATATGACTTTGCTAAATCTAGTGTTGGTTGAGATATGACTTTGCTAACTCTAGTGTTGGTTGAGATATGACTTTACTAAATCTAGTGTTGGTTGAGATATGACTTTACTAAATCTAGTGTTGGTTGAGATATGACTTTGCTAAATCTAGCGCTGGTTGAGATATGACTTCACAGTGCTGAATCTAGTTGGTTGAGATATGACTTTACTAAATCTAGTGTTGGTTGAGATATGACTTTACTAAATCTAGTGTTGGTTGAGATATGACTTTACTAAATCTAGTGTTGGTTGAGATATGACTTTGCTAACTCTAGTGTTGGTTGAGATATGACTTTACTAAATCTAGTGTTGGTTGAGATATGACTTTACTAAATCTAGTGTTGGTTGAGATATGACTTTACTAAATCTAGTGTTGGTTGAGATATGACTTTACTAAATCTAGTGTTGGTTGAGATATGACTTTACTAAATCTAATGCTGGTTGAGATATGACTTTGCTAAATCTAGTGCGGGTTGAGATATGACTTTACTAAATAAATTGTTGGTAGAGGTATGACTTTACTAAATCTAGTGTTGGTTGAGATATGACTTTACTAAATCTAGTGTTGGTTGAGATATGACTTTACTAAATCTAGCGCTGGTTGAGATATGACTTTACTAAATCTAGTGTTGGTTGAGATATGACTTTACTAAATCTAGTGTTGGTTGAGATATGACTTTACTAAATCTAGTGTTGGTTGAGATATGACTTTACTAAATCTAGTGCTGGTGAGATATAACTTTACTAAATCTAGTGCTGGTTGTGATATGACTTTACTAAATCTAGCGCTGGTTGAGATATGACTTTGCTAAATCTAGTGCTGGTTGTGATATGACTTTACTAAATCTCGTGCTGGTGAGATATGACTTTGCTAAATCTAATGCTGGTTGAGATATGACTTTACTAAATCTAGTGCTGGTGAGATATGACTTTGCTAAATCTAGTGCTGGTTGTGATATGACTTTACTAAATCTAGCGCTGGTTGAGATATGACTTTGCTAAATCTAGTGCTGGTTGTGATATGACTTTACTAAATCTCGTGCTGGTTGTGATATGACTTTACTAAATCTCGTGCTGGTGAGATATGACTTTGCTAAATCTAATGCTGGTTGAGATATGACTTTACTAAATCTATTGCTGGTTGTGATATGACTTTACTAAATCTAGCGCTGGTTGAGATATGACTTTACAGTGCTAAATCTAGTGCTGGTTGAGATATGACTTTACTAAATCGAATGCTGGTTGAGATATGACTTTACTAAATCTAGTGCTGGTTAAGATATGACTTTACTAAATCTAGTGCTGGTTGAGATATGACTTTACTAAATCTAATGCTGGTTGAGATATGACTTTACTAAATCTAGTGCTGGTTAAGATCTGGTTTCTGAAGTGAGAGAGAGGAAAGGGGCGCACCGGGCGCTCGAGAATAGGATCGTGCCTGCAGATGGTCTCCGCATATCAAGTTATTTCACAGCATCAAAGATTGTGCGAACGTGCGAGAGGTCGCGGCGTTATTTTTTCCAGGGGTCTTACACGACATCATGACGTCATTATATTATTGGAAGAGCCGGTTGACCGGAATGCTCTTAAACGGTTTTTCTCTGGCGCTTTAGGTCTGCGAGTTTTTATGTCCTCACACGCACATTATGTTTTCGTCTCCTCCACAGCTCAATGCAACCTATCACCACTCTCACCCAGCCCCTTCACCTACCAGCCCCTACCCCCAACATCACCATCAGCCTCTCCACCCTCCAGCCCCTCCCCCCACCAGCCTCTCCGCCCACCAGCCCTTCACCCCACCATTACCACTAGCCCCTACCCCCACCATCACTACCAGCCCCTCCCCCCCCCACCATCACTACCAGCCCCTCCCCACACCATCACCACCAGCCCCTCCCCACACCATCACCACCACCCCCTGCACACACCATCACCACCACCCCCTGCACACACCATCACCACCAGCCCCTCCCCACACCATCACCACCACCCCCTGCACACACCATCACCAACACCCCCTCCCCTCCCCACACCATCACCAACAGCCCCTCCCCACACCATCACCACCAGCCCCTCCCCACATCATCACCACCACCCCCTGCACACACCATCACCACCACCCCCTACCCCCACCATCACCACCAACCCCTCCACCTAGTACTTCAACATACCTACCACTCCATCCACCAGCCCCTCCCCCCCCCCCCCAGCAACCTCCCTACCAACATCACCACCAGCCCCTCCACCAAGTAACTCAACCCACCAGCCCCTACACCCACCCCCTCAGCCCCCACCCCACCCCCACCAGCCCCTACTCCCACCAGCCCCTCCAACCACCAGCCCCGACTTACCCCCACCCCCAACCATCAGCACCAGCAGCCCCTCCCCCTCCCACCATCAGCACCAGCCCATCACCACCCCCACACCACTTGAGCCCAAATGGAGCAGACAGTCCCGTCTGAATGTTGTCGTAACGAGCTCCCCAAATGAGCCGTTTATGTGATCGCATCACCGATATGCAAATTCGCCCGACCTGGGGAACGTCAAGCGAGGACGGGCCCGAGGTTTCAAGGACCGGCTATTCAATAAGAGGATCCCGGCCCCGTGCTCAAGATGCTGGTGGATTAGGGAGGGGTGGGGGGGGGGGGGGGGGGGGTCCAGAAGACGATGTCAGAGGGCGTGGCCAAAGACGATTTGGTCTTAGTGTGGTCGTCAACACGGCCAAGTCGGTTGTGATTTGAGCACGGGGTGTATATATCAAATCATATATATATATATATATATATATATGTATATATATATATATATATATATATATATATATATATATATATATATATATATATATATATATATATATATATATATATATATATATATATATATATATATATATATATATATATATATATATATATATATATATATATAGGCGCCCAACACACTTCATACTACTCAAACCTAGCTACACATGTCTCAACCCTGATTTTAATTTTATATATATATATATATATATATATATATATATATATATATATATATATATATATATATACATATATGGCTTTTGTATTTACTGAAGTCCAATGTTACTCAACACAGTGGTCAGTTAAGATAGTGGTCAGCTTAGCCTGAATTTTTGTCACTTAACCCAATCCAGTTCACCTATGTCGTACGGTGTTGCTATTCTCTGGTCAAGATTTAACTCAACTCACTTAGACCTGGAATATGGTCAGCTAGGGTCAAATGTTCGGGATGGTCAGGGCGTCATGACCGAATACAACTCACCTGGACCAAGACTGGTCAGTTAGGGTCAAAGGGTGCGGTTGGTCAGTGCATTCCGACTGAATCAAACTCACTCATACAAAGACTGTGGACACCTTGGGTCAAATTGTCTTGCTTACTGGGTCAAGTCTGGTCAACTTGGGTCAAAGGTTGGTGGTGGTCAGCGCGTTATGGCTAAAAACAACTCACCTGGACAAGACTGCGGTCAGTAAGCTCAAAACTATGTCACTGTAAGCTAAGTAATGTCACTGACGTCACACAGTGTTGGGGATGTTCTGTGAGTCATCATTTAGAGAAACTCACCTGGGTCAAGACTTGGGGCATCTAGCGTCAAGTTGTATTGAATATTGAAGACTGGTTGTCTAGGGTCAGAGTTTGTAGCTGATTAGTGCGTCACGTGAACTAGCAAGTCACGTGACAATTTCACCTGGATTTTATTTCGTTATATAACCTATTGCTGTCAATATAATGCTGTATCGTCTCGGCTTTAGGGGGCCAGTGTGGTCAAAGTCAAGGAATTTTTTAGTCCAAGTTGGGTCAACTAATTTGGACAAAACTTGGTCAACTGAGATGAAAACGTGTGGTCAGTTTGGTCAGAACAAATGTGTAACGTTTATGTTTTATCACTTCTTAACTTTTGTTTTATCAACTTTGTAACGTTTGTGGTTTATGACTTTCTTTTATGACTTTGTAATGTTTGTGTTTGATCCCTTGGTAACGTTTGTTTTCTCACTTTGTGAAGTTTGTTATTTGATCACTTTGTAACGTTTGTTTTATCACTTTATAACGTTTGTTTTATCACTTTGTAATGTTTGTTATTTGATCACTTTGTAACGTTTGTTTTATCACTTTGTACTTTGTTTTATCACTTTGCTATAATGGGAGGCGAGTTGACATGTTATAATCGTACGTGGCGTAATGCTATAATAATGGTAGGGTGGTGATATGCTATACTGGTAGGATGGTAGGACTAACGACATGGAATGATGGCATTGGCATGTTTTAATGGTAAGACGTGTAAAATGTTGTGATAGAGTTAAGGGGGTGGGGTCCACTACAACATAGTTAACTTAAATTAATTCTTTACCTAATCTTAAAACCCGAACCTTATTTATACATCTATTTAATCACTTGTTTTTTTTTTACCACGCTGGTTTTCAAGTATTTTCAGTCTTTTATCACTCGATGAATGGGCTACTTGGATGTAAACAGGTCATCAAGGTAAACAATTGTTGTAGTGACCTGGACCAGACATATGGTCAGTTAGGTTAAAACTGTAAGGGTCAGTTTAACCAAGACTAGAGCTAGGGTCAGTGTGCCATGACTGAATAAAACTCATCTGTATCACGATTAAGGTCATCTAGGGTCAAATATGTTTTGGGTAATGGGAAGAGACTGGCCATCGAGGTCAAAGGTTGTTGTTGGTCAGTGCACTTTGGCTGAATAAAACTCACGTGGGTCAAGTCTGTGGTCAGTTACGGTCAAACGATGTTGTTGTTCATTGCAAAGCCACTGATAAAAACTCACTTGGGCCAAGATTGTGGTCAGTTAGGGTCAGAACGAGGTCACTTAAGCCAACCAAATGTCACTGACGTCGACCCTTGTGTTTGGTGTACTGTGGGTTACTGTCAAACGAAACTCACATGGGCTAGGACTGGGGTCTGTTGAGGTCAAAACCTATTGTTGGGCAGTGTGTCATGACTAAAAAAAACTCAACCATGGTCATCTACGGTCAGAACTGTTACGATGTCAGACTTTCCCTTGTCAGTTTGCTCCATGCTGAATGAAATAAAATCACGCTACGCAATATTTAACATTGTGGTTATCTAGATGAGACGTGAAGAAACAAAAATATCAACCCAGTACACAAACAAGCTATCGAATTCCGGTATGACGGATGTTGCTGTTAAAGGTAAGGAAATTAGTCGGTGTACTTACACCTATGTTTTTACCTGTGGCGTCACAAGGCGGGGCGAGGGGTGTGGTCCGCACCGGGTGACACCATTAAGGGGTGACACCAATGTTTTATTCAGTTATAAAAATATCAAACTGAAACTGTAAAATTGTTGAAAGGGTGGGGTAAGGTGACACACTCACAGAACCGGGTTACATCTAGGCATCTTTTCCCCCGAAAAATGTCAACCGCCCCCCTCCCCCAAACGAAATAGGATTTATATAGAAAATATATACTTTTACCAGAGTCTGCCACCCCCCAACCCCCCCCCCCCCCCGGAAATTTTAGACAGCCCTTCCCCCCCCCCCCCACCCCACCCCTAATTTGTATCAAGATTAAGGACATCCAATGTCAAATAAGTTTCGGTTACTGGGCCAAGACTGGTCATCAAGGTCAAAGGTTGGTGGTGGTCAGTGCACTTTGGCTGAATAAAACTCACGTGGGTCAAGTCTCTGGTGAGTTACGGTCAAAAGATGTTGTCCAGTGCAAAGCCACTGATGAAAACTCACCTGGGTCAAGATTGTGGTCAGTTAGGGTCAAATATGTTTTGGTTATCGGGCCGAGACTGGTCATCGAGGTTCAAACATTGTTGCTGTTCAGTGCACTTTGTCTAAATAAAACTCACGTGGGTCAAGTTCGGGTCAAATTTGTTTTGGTTACTGGGCCAAGACTGGTCATCGAGGTTCAAACATTGTTGCTGGTCAGTGCGACATGACAGAATATAACTCACTTAAGACAAAGATATCATTACGTCAAACTTTGTTGTTGTTGTTTGGGGCATCATTGAAAGAAATTCACCTGGGTCAGGACAGCGGTCAGTTAGGGTCAACCGATATTGTTGGTCAGTGCAAAGCCACTGAAGAAAATACACTTGGGCCAAGATTTGTGGTCAGTTAGGGTCAACCGATATTGTTGGTCAGTGCAAAGCCACTGAAGAAAATACACTTGGGCCAAGATTTGTGGTCAGTTAGGGTCAACCGATATTGTTGGTCAGTGCAAAGCCACTGAAGAAAATACACTTGGGCCAAGATTTGTGGTCAGTTAGGGTCAACCGATATTGTTGGTCAGTACACTGTGACTAAATAATACTCCTCTGGGTCAAGGCTATGATGAACTATGGTCAGAACTAAGGATGGCAGAATGACACTGGTCAGTTCGGTCAAGCTTAAAAATAAATCTCA
Source organism: Physella acuta (assembly GCF_028476545.2). NCBI lineage: Eukaryota > Metazoa > Mollusca > Gastropoda > Physidae > Physella > Physella acuta. The sequence goes on along the minus strand of NW_026732751.1, from coordinate 202,630 downwards.
TTAGCTAAGACTGCTGTGTTAATGAAACAAGTAAACAAGAGTGTAGTTGTTTGCAATGGTAGCGCCAAATTGTGTACCTGACAGACCAACATATAAGTACCTGACCAGCATATAAGTAGTTGACAGACCAACATATAAGTACCCGACCAACATATAAGTACCTGACAGACCAACATATAAGTACCTGACAGACCAACATATAAGAACCTGACATACCAACATATAAGAACCTGACAGACCAACATATAAGAACCTGACCGACCAACATATAAGAACCTGACCGACCAACATATAAGAACCTGACCGACCAACATATAAGTACCTGACAGACCAACATATCAGTACCTGACAGACCAACATATAAGTAGATGACAGACCAACACCAGTTGATCAGTAGAGTTGAACTTTTCAAAAAACACCAGTTGATCAGCGGATCAATAAGACTGTAGCATCACAGCGGTGGTGCTGATATAATTTTTATGGTATATGTCAGAGGGGGGAGGGGTTTGGGGGTAGGAGGGGAATAGACAAGATAATGAAAAGGGGAATTCTGTAGTTGTTGGATAAACTATGAAACTACTGATGTATTTGTTGGATAAACTATGAAACTACTGCTGTAGTTGTTGGATAAACTATAAAACTACTGCTGTAGTTGTTGGATAAACTATGAAACTGCTGCTGTAGTTGTTGGATAAACTATGAAACTACTGCTGTATTTTTTGGAGAAACTATAAAATTTACTGCTGTAGTTGTTGGATAAACTATAAAACTACTGCTGTATTTGTTGGAGAAACTATAAAATTTACTGCTGTAGTTGTTGGATAAACTATAAAACTACTGCTGTAGTTGTTGGATAAACTATGAAACTGCTGCTGTAGTTGTTGGATAAACTATGAAACTGCTGCTGTAGTTGTTGGATATACTATGAAACTGCTGCTGTAGTTGTTGGATAAACTATGAAACTGCTGCTGTAGTTGTTGGATAAACTATGAAACTGCTGCTGTAGTTGTTGGATAAACTATGAAACTGCTGCTGTAGTTGTTGGATAAACTATGAAACTAGTGCTGTAGTTATTGGATAAACTATGAAACTACTGCTATAGTTGTTGGATAAACTATGAAACTACTGCAATAGCATGTCATACAAATAAGAACCTATTGTACAACCCCGTTTAGTGTCTGGATCTCCATGACAACAAGACACTCCTCAAACCAGAGAGCTGACCACTTGCAACAATAGTTTCTTTCCCCTCTCCCCCTCCCCCCGAAGAAAGTCTACCGCCCCCCAAACGAAACGGAATTTATATAGAACACATATACTTTTGCCAATGTCCAACCCCCCCCCCCTCCCCGGAAAATGTTGACCCCCCCCCCCCCCACGGAGAAAAAAGTCTAGAAGAAACACTGCTTGCAACGGAAATAGATTTGACCATCTCTCCCCTACACGTCACCCCAATTTCAGAGACACACACTCCATCAGACCATGATATAACACCAACATCTACAGAAACACACACTCCATCAGACCATGATATAACACCAACATCTACAGAAACACACACTCCATCAGACCATGATATAACACCAACATCTACAGAAACACACACTCCATCAGACCATGATATAACACCAACATCTACAGAAACACACACTCCATCAGACCATGATATAACACCAACATCTACAGAGACACACACTCCATCAGACCATGATATAACACCAACATCTACAGAGACACACACTCCATCAGACCATGATATAACACCAACATCTACAGAGACACACACTCCATCAGACCATGATATAACACCAACATCTACAGAAACACAAACTCCATCAGACCATGATATAACACCAACATCTACAGAAACACAAACTCCATCAGACCATGATATAACACCAACATCTACAGAAACACACACTCCATCAGACCATGATATAACACCAACATATACAGAAACACACACTCCATCAGACCATGATATAACACCAACATCTACAGAAACACAAACTCCATCAGACCATGATATAACACCAACATCTACAGAAACACAAACTCCATCAGACCATGATATAACACCAACATCTACAGAAACACAAACTCCATCAGACCATGATATAACACCAACATCTACAGAAACACAAACTCCATCAGACCATGATATAACACCAACATCTACAGAAACACAAACTCCGTCAGACCATGATATAACACCAACATCTACAGAAACACAAACTCCAACAGACCATGATATAACACCAACATCTACAGAAACACAAACTCCAACAGACCATGATATAACACCAACATCTACAGAAACACAAACTCCAACAGACCATGATATAACACCAACATTTACAGAAACACAAACTCCAACAGACCATGATATAACACCAACATCTACAGAAACACAAACTCCAACAGACCACGATATAACACCAACATCTACAGAAACACAAACTCCATCAGACGATGATATAACACCAACATCTACAGAAACACAAACTCCATCAGACTATGATATAACACCAACATCTACATTCACAGGGAGTTTTTAAAAAAAAGATATTTAGATCTAGCCACGGTTTTTATGTTGCTATTTAATTAGCCTTACACTTTCAGACTGGCAAATCATTTGATGCATCAATGTAAAAATTGCCTCGACTTTTCATTTGGGGTTCTGGAGTTCGTTGAAACCTCATACCCTTAAGTTTTCACGTTCAAACGGTTTTTTCTGCTCTAAGTCTAAACTAACGAGGTGGGCGCATTAATTAGGTGAGTCCATTTAGCAAACATTCTGTTTTCTCCATTCTCGCTGATGACGTGATTCATTAGCGAGTTCGGGAGTTTAGCGAGTCAGGCCGGCGTTTAGACTGCCCTTGAAAGCGGCGCCACCTGTATAATCAGACTAGCCCAGCTCAACATGGCGGTTGGTTTGATTTTGTTGAAGTTTTTTTTCTTTCCCCCGCGTGCGAGTTGCTAATTATAGATTGGACTTTTTGTTCAAAGAATCAAACTAAACTGAATCTTGCATGAAATACGGAGTTAACTACGGCTGACACCGTCGTTACATTATTTCATTAAGATGTCGGGGAATTTTTTAAATAAATTCCACGGGTTAATTGTTTATTTAAAGTGGGATTGTTTATTTGTGAGGATTTTTTTTTATCATTTCCTAAAGCTACGCTCCAGTGCCCCTGTTTTTTGTTGCTAATTTGGGAAATTGAAACTGCTTGAATTATTTGTTTACCTTCCTTGTTTAAATGTTATAAATCAACTAACTTTTTAAAAAACTATATCTAATTAGCTTTTTTATTTTTTTAACAAATAAACTTTTCTACTTAAATAGATTTAGACTATCAGGCAGTTGGTGCCAACAAGACGCCACAATAAATTAATCACAATCTACTTACCACAATCAAGTAGCCACAAGCATAATCCCACAAGCAGGTTCCACTAGTCAGCTCCCACAAGCAAATTCCATCTAAAACAGAAATCAAAACATAGCTTTAGATACTAGGCCTAGCTGTTGACCACAAGCGAATGCCATCTATAACAGAAATCAAAGCATAGGGTTAGATACTAGGCCTAGCTGTTGACCAACTGACACAAGCTGTGAGTAAACCAAACATATACAAATATAAAATTATTAAAAAAGATGTCATTAGCTTGATGACAACACCCCGACCCCCCCCCCCCCTCCGACCCCCTCCCCCCTCCCCAGGTCATAGAGTTGCAGTTAAGCCAAGCACAGTCTTCAGTTTTCAAAATGTATCTGATAACTGCACGGAGAAATATGCACCATTTTCCCCACAGTAACCAGTGCATGAGAAGCCATTAGCTATCGTGGCCCTTTATCTGCTGTTGTATTTGTAACCCATGATCTAAGTTATAAAGTTGAAGCATCAGATATTGGGACAAGATGGTCTCATAAAATTGAGGTTAATTATGCATGTGGCGTAGGTTACATACTGTGTAAATGATATTAATTAGTGTGTGATTGCTAAAGTTCAATATTTTTTGACAGCAAAAGAGAAATTCGAATTAGTCTTTCAAAGATGTCAGCGACAGACAAACATACAGACAGACAGAATGACGAAGAAACAGAGCATGAGATAGAGGCAACCATGACTAGATGGATCCCTTACAAATCAATCATTAATTACATTAGCTACCAGGGTTCCAGCCCGGGGGTCTGGCTCTATCTGTCGCCGGCTCTGTTTACCGTAACGATCGTCACCCGTCCTCTAACACTATGCTATGTTTGATGTGGACGACCGGCAATGTCGCCCCGCCCAACCGGCCACGACCGACATCCGGCCGAGTCGTCCGGCTCCCTAGCCCGGCATACGTTGGTTTTGTTAATGGCCGGCTCTTGCTGTGGCAGCTTGTCAAGCACGGGCCGGCGATTTTGGTGACACGCGCTCAAGGTGGATAATTAGATGGCCAATGTTGACAATTAGATGGCCCAAGGTGTACAGCTAGATGGCTGTCTAGAACAAGTGGACATATTGATGTATTTGATGTCCAAATGGACAAGTTGTCTAGACCAAGTGGACATATTGATGTCTCCAATGTCCAAATGGACAAGTTGTCTAGACCAAGTGGACACACTGATGTCTGATGTCCAAATGGACAAGGTGTCTAGACAAAGTAACAACTAAAGGTCTTTCTGATCCAAGAGATTTTTATCGGGTGTAATTGGACAAGAACATATTTCTTCAGAATATTACGTCAACTCAATTGTTTTTTCTGGAATATTCGGACAACTAGATATATATCTGGTCTAGGCCTATTTGGATGACACCTACATTTGTTTTTCGTCTAATATATATATATGTATATATATATATATATAGGGGCCTATATATATATATATATATATATATATATATATATATATATATATATATATATATATATATATATATATATATATATAATGTGCACAACAGGAAATGCTCGACATGACTGCTTTCTGTTTAATGTCTTGAGAGTTCAAATCATGTTGTTTTTTTTCTCATCATTAAATGTGAAGGTAAAATAGAGTTCTCGTAGATTTAAAAGTAAGGTATGCAAAATGAAATAAATGGGAAGCCTCATTCTTCAAACTAGTTGGGAAACACAGGTGCTAAATACAGGTGAAACAAGAACTCCACTGGGGATAATAAGATACGTTTTTTCATCAGGTTGTGTTGTTTGAACTGCTAGCCTATAGAACAAACGCTACGTTGTTTTTTTAAACAGTGGCCGCGTGATTCATATGACAAATGGCACATCAGTATTATTGTCTTTATTGCTAATGGAAAATCATGATTTGCATAAATATAAATACCAGCGTGGGTCGCTCGTGAAATCTTAATTAGTGTATTCAAATATGAATACACGTGATTGTAATATGTCAATGTGTGAAATAATGTTTGCTTTTATTACAAATACAATTACATTAATTAATCAAGAGAGGGGTGAATAAATGTTACAGCGTTTTTCATAGCTAGATTGGCTGGTGTTTGTATTTGTGTACATCGATATCAAGATCTGTTTTTTGTCAAAGAATTTCTGATGTCTATTCGTGTACATGTTTCGTGTCTTGTGCTGACATAGCGGTAGTCGGGTTTTTTTTCTATACAGACATAACTGACATTTGTACACTATTACAGGGTGGTGACATACTGACACCTCAGTGTTATGACATACTGACACCATCGGCGTAGCGACATGCTGACATCATCACAGTGGTGACATACTGACACCATTAGGGTTGTTTTAATATACTGACACCATCAAGGTAGAGACAAACTGACATACCACCATGGATGCTAACATACAGATGAGAATTCGACACACTGACACCATTATGGGTGCCAACATACTGACACCATTATGGGTGCCACATACTGACACCATTATGGGTGCCAACATACTGACACCAGAGCCACCACGAAAACACCACCAGCTGACAGACACCAGGTGAGGTGGGAGGTATTCTAACACCCGTCAGGTGCTGACTGCAGTGCTCCTGTGTCGCTGTATACTTTTTTGTTTTGCCTGAAAACAAAAACCGCTCAGATGTATCCACCACTTCACACCTGGTTTTGCAGCCATTACTTCCCCTTGCAGTGGCAGCCATTACTTCCCCTTGCAGTGGCAGCCATTACTTCCCTTACAGTGGCAGCCATTACTTCTCCTAGCAGTAGCAGCCATTACTTCCCCTTGCAGTGGCAGCCATTACTTCTCCTAGCAGTAGCAGCCATTACTTCCCCTTGCAGTGGCAGCCATTACTTCCCCTTGATGTGGCAGCCATTACTTCCCCTTGTAGTGGCCTCCCTTGACGAATTAGTTACGCTAGTTGTGAAATGCTCAGCTCAAGCACAAGGGAAATAATTCAAGTTTATTATATATTTACAGCTTGAAAAAAAGTTTCATAAGAACAAAATTTCAAAATAGTTGTGCCCTTGGAATTAAATTTCTGCACTGTTGAAATAAAATTTACAATAACACATGTGAATCATTTAAATAAACTTTACAATAAAACATGCGCATCATTGGAATAAACTTTACAATAAAACTTGTGCATCATTGGAATAAACTTTACAATAAAACTTGTGCATCATTGGAATAAACTTTACAATAAAACTTGTGCATCATTGGAATAAACTTTACAATAAAACTTGTGCATCATTGGAATAAACTTTACAATAAAACATGCGCATCATTGGAATAAACTTTGATAATAAAGTTGTGCATCATTGGAATAAATGTATATAATAAAGATGAGCGCAACGGGAATAAAATAATGCGTCATTATTAAGTGGCGCATCTTTGGAATTATATTTCTAACCAAATCGTGCGTCTTTGTATTAAATTCTGAACGATGCTATCGAACTAACACGGAATCTTATTAATGAAGGTCGACATCCCCCACACCTCATAGATAGGTGTAGGTAATTACAAGTTGGTAAATTAAACAGCACCCTCGGTGACCACACTTTCCCCCTCTACACTATCTCCACCCCCTCCTTACACCCACACTCCCCGACCCACTAACACACACACCCATACCCCCCCCCCCCCTCCAAAAGAAAAAACATCTCATCCTTGTGAGTAGATTTCTGTGTTCAGAAGAATCAAATACCGCCAGACGTGAAGAGATGACGTCACATTCTCAATTTTTCTAAACAACAAAAAACTGCTTTCTTTGTTTACCTGTTTATTTTTTACTGTATTCATTCTATTTTTTTCATTCATTTTTTTTTTCGCGTTCTACTTTTTAATGTTGGCATAAAAATGATTGATAAAGGATTTTATTTTTATTAGACACTGATGTTAACATGGCAACTTTCTTTTTAAAATTTTCATTCAAGATGGCCGATGTAGATTGTAAGAGCTGGCGATTTTGGTGAATACACACAGAAAGGGAAATAGGTCAGTTAGGTTTGCTGTGTGTATAAACATCATATATGACGAGGGAATGGGACATTTATGTGTAGGGGATTTTTGATGTTTGTTTAACGAATGGGACGTTAGTCTAATGTTAGGACAGGACGTCATTCTTGTGTAGGGAGTGGACGTCAGTTTAGTGTGGGGAGTGGACGTCAGTATGGTGTGGGGAGTGGACGTCATTCTGGTGTAGGGAGCGGACATCAGTATGGTGTGGGGAGTGGACGTCAATTTAGTGTGGGGAGTGGACGTCATTCTGGTGTAGGGAGTTGACGTCAGTCTGATGTGGGAAGAGGACGTCAATTTGGTGTAGGTGGGGAGTGTTCGTCACTCTGATGTTGGGAGTGGACGTCACTCTGGTATGTCTAACAGACGTGACCCTAGTGTGGTGACGTCCCAACCCAAACGGTGTGAGCACACAGAAGAGCCGGCTTTACCTACTCGCCTGACCCAGATCTTCTCCGGTTTCTATTCCTGATTTCCGCAGCGTGGCAAGCATGATTGACAGCTGGCTTATCGGAAATCTTTTCATTTTCGGGACGGTGTACTTGCAACACCGCTCGCTCTTATCTCCCTTTAACCGGTGGTGTTACGTTTATCTGCCCCTGCCCGTTGACTGCCCACTGGAAGTGCTAGCTGCCCGGGTGTGTAATGACGTCATTGGCCGTTGACTGACCACTCGACGTGCTAGCTGTCCGGGTGTGTAATGACGTCATTGGCCGTTGACTGACCACTCGACGTGCTAGCTGTCCGGGTGTGTAATGACGTCATTGACCGTTGACTGCCCACTGCAAGTGCTAGCTGTCCGGGTATGTAATGACGTCATTGACCGTTGACTGACCACTCGACGTGCTAGCTGTCCGGGTGTGTAATGACGTCATTGACCGTTGACTGCCCACTGCAAGTGCTAGCTGTCCGGGTATGTAATGACGTCATTGACCGTTGACTGACCACACGACGTGCGAGCTGTCCGGGTGTGTAATGACGTCATTGACCGTTGACTGTCCACTCGACGTGCTAGCTGCCCGTATGTGTAATGACGGGTGTGTAATGACGTCATTGACCGTTGACTGCCCACTGCAAGTGCTAGCTGCCCGGGTGTGTAACGACGTCATTGACCGTAGACTGCCCACCCGACGTGCTAGCTGTCCGGGTGTGTAATGACGTCATTGACCGTTGACTGACCACTCGACGTGCTAGCTGTCCGGGTGTGTAATGACGTCATTGACCGTAGACTGACCACTCGACGTGCGAGCTGTCCGGTGTGTAATGACGTCATTGACCGTAGACTGACCACTCGACGTGCTAGCTGCCCGGGTGTGTAATGACGTCATTGACCGTTGACTGACCACTCGACGTGCGAGCTGTCCGGTGTGTAATCTGAGCGATTGATGACGTAAGTGGTTTACTATTTTAAGGATATTAAGACTTAGTTACAACAAGTTTAGCTCCTTAACACATTAACTAAAATTTCACTACTAGATCGCTAATCACAAAGCTAACGGATGATGGTGTCAAGTGGCTAAGCAACCGGAAAGTCCCGTGTTAAGGTGGTATTTTCCCCAGAATAAACAAAACATTAGCACGCACTAGACGATTCCATTTAATTGAATGTCATTTGTTTTTTGTTTTTTTAATTGGAATTAACTAAAAAAACTTTAGAGCCGCTATTGGGGTAGTGCGATTTGTTTTCCTGGAATAGGACATACCCCCACTATACTATATCTTACACTTACACGTCTCTATTGGGGGGGGGGGAGGTAAATACCTAGTGGGGTAATTGACAGGGGGGGGGGGGTAATCCATCTGGGAAGTAATGTCAGGGGGTAATACTCGGTGGTTTATTAACTGGGAATGATTTCCTAGACCGATATTTCCCATTGTTTCTGTATTGTGGATTGTGTCGGATAACGAACGGAAAGATAGTTTAGCTATAATCTCCGTCAGGTTGAAATGATTAAAACAGTGGCGTAGCGAGGTCGGGTGTCACCCGGTGCGGCACTTAATAATGTCACCCCCTAGAGGCGTAGCGACCCCTCCCGGGGACAAATTTTCAAATTTTTGATTTGCACACCCCCCCCCCCTCAGACTTTCGATTTGCACCCCCCCTCCCTCAAGTTTTTCTCTATATATTTTGCTATTATTTGCCTTGGTGTCACCCCCCCCCTAAATGGTGTCACCCGGTGCGGTCCGCACCCCCTTCGCTACGCCTCTGGATTAAAACAAGATACAAATTATTATTTTAATTACCTTTAGTTGTGATGGTACATTCCATCCATATTTTTCTCAGTTACCACAGTCTAATCCTTGAATGTAGTTTTACTTATGTTCCTCTCCCTCTGTGTTATTCAAATGATGTATTATTTTAAAGCCCGTCTGTAGCGTGAGTCTTCTTGTACGTACGCCTAACAATTTGTAGGCACCTGGTTCGAATAAAAGTAAAAAATAAAAAAAGTTTAATTAAATGATTTAGAAGCAACTGTAATCAGAGGATGCAACAATGTATGTCTGAACAAACAGATTTTGAAAATGTTTTTTTTTGGTTGAAATAGAGGCGGGGAAACAAACAGGGTTAGGTTTAACATGCGGAAAATGTTAGGGTTAGGGTTTGAGTTCAGAGTTTCTTTCAGCCATCTCTTTCCCACCCCCACCCCCCTTCCCCCGAAGCATATCTACCTTACTCTTTCGAACTAATTACAATTTATATACTGAATATATTTCAACCAGTGTCCGCTCCCCCTCCCCTCGAAAAATTAAAGTCCGCCCCCCCCCCCTGAATGTCTCGTGCCCCATTCCCCTTCCGTAAAAAAATGTCTGAAAGAAACACTGCTCGAGTTAAAAGACATTGGCTATGTCGAAGTCTCATTAGTCGCTTCTGTTTAGGGCGAACAGAAAGCCAGTTATGTAATACATAAATCTTTTGTGAGCGATGTCTAATATTTGAGTTCATGTATTATGTAGAGGTCGGCGGATGAATCTTATTTTATTAAATGGTTTATTGGCTGGCGCTTTCTATAAAACACAACTGCTTGCTTCCCTTGTGTGCGCTCTTTTAGCGGAGAATGTAGGAATTCCGGCGAGTGCCAGGTCTATAAATAGCCGTGACGTTCCCGGCATATTTACATCTCAGTTCAAAGCAAAAAAAAATTGCATGTACACACTGTAGGGTTTGAGTTTTGGTTAGGGTTTTTGATAGCCCGATCAGTGGGGGGGGGGGGGGGAGAGGGGGAGAACCCCGTCTTGTCGTGTTTTGTGGTTTGTTGGTGAGTCAGGGGCATCGGAGTTGTTGCTGTACGCCAGCGGTTTCCGGGTTGTGGTGTAGTGCCCTGCGAGAAGTCTGAGGGTGGGAGTTAGGGGACTAGCGTAGCATGATGTAGGTGTTGGAGGTGGATTATTGGACATCGGAGGACTGGGGTGAATCAGTGGATATAAGGGAGGACTTGGGTGGATTAGTGGATATAAGGAAGGACTAGATTAGTGGAAATAGGGGAGGGCTATATTAGTGGATACGGGAGGGCTGGGTTGGATTAGTAGATATAGGGGAGGACTGGGGTGGATTATTGGATATAGTGGAAGACTGGATTAGTGGATATAGGGAGGACTGTGGTGGATTAGTAGATAAGGGAGAACTGGGTACATTCGTGGATATAGGGGAGGACTAGGGTGGGTTAGTGGATTTAGGATAGGGCTGAGGTGGATTAGTGGATATAGGGGAGGACTGGATTAGTGGATATATGGGATGACTGGGGTAGATTGGTGGAGATAAGGGGACTTGTATGGAATGGGAAAGATTGGTGGAGATGAGAGAAGACTGGCATGGGCATTAAGGGAGGACTGGGGGGGGGACATAGAGGGGGACTGGTGGAGATTGTGAGATGGGAGAATTAGAGAAAAAGGAAAAGACTGCGATGGATGCTAGAGAAGGATGGGTGGAGATAAAAGAAGATGGGGGAACTAGTGGAAGGGATTGTTGCCAGAGCGTATGTGTCGTCTCTCCCCACACCCAAGTAAGCTGGGGGGGGGGGGTGTCGAGGTGCTAAGCTGGAAGTGTCGAGGTGCTGTGATCTCTTACACGGTTAGTCAAGCGTGAAATGATGACGACTTGGACAGGTATGGGGGAGAGGTTTAGTGTACGCGGGGACAATAAACCGCCTTTGTGAGGTTCTATCAGTAGAGCTTTTTCACAGAGGTCGTCAATAAATTGCATCATAAGTTTACATAGGTGATCCTGCTGGTTTAGTAGGTAGTCACGGCCTAGTAGATAGGGGAGGCTTAGCATCGGATATATATGACAGCCACACAATATAAATTACAATAGATTTTAAAGATAAGGAGGGGGTGGGGGTTATATTCAAGAATGTTCTTGCATATAGGTTTGTTTGGTTGTAACACTTGAACAGGATGAAATGGTGAATATTGTATTTTAATAAAGAGATATTATGGAAGTAATATGGCAGAAAGAATAGCCGACCCACACACTGTACAGGACCCACATACTGGGCAGAGACTGAGAGAATAGCTGACCCTGGGCAGAGACTGAGAGAATGGCTGACCCACACACTGGACAGAGACTAAGAGAATGGCTGACCCACACACTGGGCAGAGACTGAGAGAATGGCTGACCCACACACTGGACAGAGACTGAGAGAATAGCTGACCCACACACAGGGCAGAGACTGAGAGAATAGCTGACCCTGGGCAGAGGATGAGAGAATGGCTGACCCACACACTGGGCAGAGACTGATAGAATAGCTGACCCTGGGCAGAGACTGAGAGAATAGCTGACCCACACACTGGGCAGAGACTGAGAGAATAGCTGACCACACACTGGGCAGAGACTGAGAGAATAGCTGACCCACACACTGGGCAGAGACTGAGAGAATAGCTGACCCACACACAGGGCAGAGACTGAGAGAATAGTTGACCCACACACTGGGCAGAGACTGAGAGAATAGCTGACCCTGGGCAGAGACTGAGAGAATAGCTGACCCACACACTGGGCAGAGACTGAGAGAATAGCTGACCACACACTGGGCAGAGACTGAAAGAATGGCTGACCCTGGGCAGAGACTGAGAGAGAAGCTGACCCACACACTGGGCAGAGACTGAGAGAATAGCTGACCCACACACTGGGCAGAGACTGAGAGAATGGCTGACCCACACACTGGGCAGAGACTGAGAGAATAGCTGACCCACACACTGGGCAGAGACTGAGAGAATGGCTGACCCACACACTGGGCAGAGACTGAGAGAATAGCTGACCCACACACTGGGCAGAGACTGAGAGAATGGCTGACCCACACACTGGGCAGAGACTGAGAGAATGGCTGACCCACACCCTGGACAGAGACTGAGAGAATGGCTGACCCACACTTTGGGCAGAGACTGAGAGAATAGCTGACCCTGGGCAGAGACTGAGAAATAAGCTGACCCACACACTGGGCAGAGACTGAGAGAATAGCTGACCCACACACTGGGCAGAGACTGAGAGAATGGCTGACCCACACACTGGGCAGAGACTGAGAGAATGGCTGACCCACACACAGGGCAGAGACTGAGAGAATAGCTGACCCTGGGCAGAGGATGAGAGAATAGCTAACCCACACACTGGGCAGAGATTGAGAGAATGCCTGACCCTGGGCAGAGACTGAGAGAATGGCTGACCCACACACTGGGCTGAGACTGAGAGAATGGCTGACCCACACACTGGGCAGAGACTGAGAGAATAGCTGACCCACACACTGGGCAGAGACTGAGAGAATGGCTGACCCAAATACTGGGCAGAGACTGAGAGAATAGCTAACCCACACACTGGGCAGAGATTGAGAGAATGCCTGACCCTGGGCAGAGACTGAGAGAATGGCTGACCCACACACTGGGCAGAGACTGAGAGAATGGCTGACCCACACACTGGGCAGAGACTGAGAGAATAGCTGACCCACACACTGGGCAGAGACTGAGAATGGCTGACCCACACACAGGGCAGAGACCTGAGAGAATGGCCTAGACGCCACACCAAAGTAATTGCTGCTTTATTCATGGCGACCGCTCTAAGGTCGGGGGTAAGAGGATCACGTGACAATAGTTGACCAGCTCAGCCGCTCGTGTAGATACTATCTGAGTCCCTGAGTCCCTCAGTAGATATTCAAGATCTAAGCTCGCCTTTGAGCTGACGTAATCCATCTATGGCCTCATGCATAGGAAATATATGTTGAAAGGAATGGATACGTTGTTTTGTTTTTAAACAGGTTTTGTTGAGTTCTAGTCTTAAAAAATATGTTAAAATACTTCCAATATATGTTTACGGCTTTACGAAATGCTAATTTGTGTAAGCTTAATTTGCTTGTTTAAGCATTTTATGTGCTTCTGTTTGCATCTTTTGTGCATATATATGTCGTGTTATATAATGCGTCTTCTTAATAACTTGCTTTAAACAGCCATAAACAACACACCAATTTTTTTTAAAAAGTGATTCCACAGTATTGAAATATGATAATTATATTTCGTAGTTATCCGAAAGATAACTGATTTTCATTTTTGTTACCAACCCGAATTGTAAAAAAAAAATTGAAATCGATATTTCGACAAATCTCGATGTGTTTCTTAAAATTCTTCACTCTTTGAAACTATTATATAATATTTCTAAAGCCTTACCACTGGAAGGGCCACCCCAACCCTTACTGTTATATTATACTTATTTCTTGGTGGCCCCTGGGGAGCAAGGGACTGAGCCACACCCCTTCTGCCGGACTCTATTTTGGGCGGCTCTCTTTATTTGCGCCCACGTACGCCCGACAGCCCTTGACTATATACGTCAGTCTATACACCAAAGTTAAGGGGAGCTCACTCCCACTTTTTAAAAAATCACGTGATTGTTATATGTATTGTATGAAGTGTTTGCTGTCCGCAGGTAACCGATAGCCAAAATTAAGAGGAGCTCACTCCCACTATTTAAAAACATCACGTGATTGTTATATGTATTGTATGAAGTGTTTGCTGTCCGCAGGTAACCGATAGCCAAAGTTAAGGGGAGCTCACTCCCACTTTTAAAAAATCACGTGATTGTTATATGTATTGTATGAAGTGTTTGCTGTCCGCAGGTAACCGATAGCCCACCACCCAGCGGGAGAATATTTCCGTCTGGCACCAGCACTTACAGACTTTGTTCGCGCTGTTATTCTTGCACCAAACACCCGGCCTGACATCCGGAACCGGAAACGGTATCCGTTTTTCAGCGGTAAAGTAAAAATAAACGGCGCGGCGCGGCCCAGTAAAGCCGCTCATTACCAGAGAGGAACGTGTCGGAGGGGGCTCACAAAAACACAAGAAGCGGCCCGCTGGGGTGGTTAAGTATCACTTCCAGGAATTTTTACAAATCTGCTAAAGGTATTTGTTGCGGATTAAAACGGCGCAGGTGGGCCACGCCGCGGCTCACTTGTGCAGGTGGCTCCACCCGCGGCTCAATGGCCCAGGTGTCTCCAGCCGCGGCCCTGTCGATCCCGCGCGGCGCATTAAAAAGAGCTTGGAGCTTGTTAGGCAACATGGCGAAGACATTTGGGATTTTGCTCGTGAGCACGTGCCAATGGGAGATCCGGGTTACTGCTCATGGTCAGCGCGTGCACGGAAGTTGTGAGCGTTATCGGAGCGTTAGGACGGGGGCGATGTGAGCGTTATCAGAGCGTTAGGACGGTGACGATGTGAGCGTTATCAGAGCGTTAGGACGGGGACGATGTGAGCGTTATTAGAGCGTTAGGACGATGATACCGTGAGTGCTTCTGTTGTTGGGGGGGGGGGGGTATAAAATAAAGGGGAGATAATAGAGGTATGCCGTGAACCGGAAGTGGCAGTCAAATTAAGAGACGGCTTTTGTCAGAAGATTTGTTTAATCTTTTGTTTTGAAGTTACCTAAGGTGTGCACAGCCTAATAAAGTATGTTGTACATGTACACTCTATAAACTACACCGTAAGTCTGGAAGGTGAACACACTACATACTGTTTTTTTTTCTGTTGTACACACTACTAACTATATCAAGACTACACACTGCTAAAGTCTTTACAAGTATAAGGAATATAAGAAGTCCACACTACAAAAGCTATTTCTAAGTTATTCACCAGTTGGCGTGGAGTCACACAAGATCAGAAACAACTCCCCCCCCCCCTACTTCACCTGTCCAATGGACCGCAAGGTACCTTACCCTGGTAAATATCTACTTGATCGAAGATGTGTACGGGATGGTGCGTCTTAAATAGATGAATAACACGTATCCGTATATCACAAATATGAATGTACACACGAATCTCCTTTATTTACATTGAGGCATTATACATAGCATATAAGTACCATTCACCCGCACCCTCGCTTTATATTTATAATGTAGATACAGCACCGCCCGGGGAGGATACCCCCCTTTCTCTACTTTTAGCATTGTGAGTAGCACATCAGCCTGCAACTATTAAGCCCCACAAAGATCTCGATGCTTACAATCTGGTGTTCTACTAGTCAAACCTCGAGTGTATGGGCGAGCCGTTTGTTTTTTCTACCACACACAGTCAGACACAGCCAGTAAACAAGTCAGGGATTACAACCACAAGTCTTGTCAGCTATTTACAACAAATTAAAGTTCGATTTCATATCAGCCTAAGAGGGGGGTGGCATAGGGTCGATCTATATTTAATGACTTCGGCCGCCAAATGGACGGTGTCTACCGTTTCTACTTACACTGACACACACAAATATACACCGACACACACAAATACATACAGGCCCACACATAC
The DNA here is from genome assembly GCF_028476545.2 of Physella acuta. Lineage (NCBI taxonomy): Eukaryota > Metazoa > Mollusca > Gastropoda > Physidae > Physella > Physella acuta. The sequence goes on along the minus strand of NW_026732751.1, from coordinate 186,415 downwards.
ATCGCCTCTACAAACAACACATATACGAAACTTACACAATTTCTTAAAACAATGCAGGAATCATGATACCAGTCTTAAGACAAACATGTATCGCTGGACTGTTCTCATAGAGCAGCTGTACTTCCCAATGTTCTATACAGCAAGCTGTACTTCCCAATGTTCTATACAACAGCTGTACTTCCCAATGTTCTATACAACAGCTGTACTTCCCAATGTTCTATTCAACAGCTGTACTTCCCAATGTTCTATACAGCAGATCTACTTCCCAATGTTCCATACAGCAAGCTGTACTTCCCAATGTTCTATTCAACAGCTGTACTTCCCAATGTTCTATACAGCAGATCTACTTCCCAATGTTCCATACAGCAAGCTGTACTTCCCAATGTTCTATTGAACAGCTGTACTTCCCAATGTTCCATACAGCAAGCTGTACTTCCCAATGTTCCATACAGCAAGCTGTACTTCCCAATGTTCCATACAGCAAGCTGTACTTCCCAATGTTCTATACAACAGCTCTACTTCCCAATGCCCAACAGATCTCCTCTAAGCTTGGCTCATCCCTACTGGACGAAATACAACACGAACCACGTGATCTAACAATGGCGGCCAGTATCGTTCTAAGACACGCCGCTGCCACAAAAGATTGCCCCAGAGTGGGATAACAACCAGAGCCTTTGGGATATTAGGATAATGTGGGGGATTCAACACCACGTGTGGGCGGAGAGTCGTAACAGCTTTGGTACCATTGACACGGTCTATAGAGAACATGAGACGGCCTAACACACGATCCAATACATTATGCAATGTAGGACACATTCTTGACCCAAATATTTGATCCGATAAATGACCCAATGTATGACCCGGTACTTGACCAATATGATAACAACTTGACCCACTATGTGACCCTATAAATGGCCCCAAAGGTCACCCACTAAATGAATAGATCGTGACCCAATCTAAACTCGGATTCTCTGCATGACCCAGCATATAACGCGACCCATGACCGATCATATAAACACGACCCATGACGCAGCATATAACGCGACCCATGACCCCATATATAACGTGACCCATGACCCAGCCTATAACGTGACCCATGACCCAACATATAACGCGACCCATGACCCAGCATATAACGCGACCCATGACCCAGCATATAACCGACCCATGACCCAGCATATAACCGACCCATGACCCAGCATATAACCGACCCATGACCCAGCATATAACGCGACCCATGACCCAGCATATAACCGACCCATGACCCCGCATATAAGCGACCCATGACCCCGCACAAAACGCGACCCATGACCCCGCATATAACACGACCCATGACCCCGTATATAACGTGACCCATGACCAATCAAATAACGCGACCCATGACCCAGCATATAAAGCGACCCATGACCCCGCGTATAAAGCGACCCATGACCCAGCCTATAACGTGACCCGTAACCCAGCAGACGGGTTTAATGCCCTAGATACGAGTACCCAATCTGGAACTTCCTAGATGAGCACTTATCTCCATGGCAACGGCGACTCGACAGACGGATGATAGAAGTGACCGTTGGCGCTAGCTGCAGCAAACTGCTACAGATTGATGGCTGCAGCTAATGGACATCTGTTGGCTGCAGCTAATGGACATCTGTTGGCTGCAGCTAATGGACATCTGTTGGCTGCAGCTAATGGACATCTGTTGGCTGCAGCTAATGGACATCTGTTGGCTGCAGCTAATGGACATCTGTTGGCTGCAGCTAATGGACATCTGTTGGCTGCAGCTAATGGACATCTGTTGGCTGCAGCTAATGGACATCTGTTGGCTGCAGCTAATGGACATCTGTTGGCTGCAGCTAATGGACATCTGTTGGCTGCAGCTAATGGACATCTGTTGGCTGCAGCTAATGGACATCTGTTGGCTGCAGCTAATGGACATCTGTTGGCTGCAGCTAATGGACATCTGTTGGCTGCAGCTAATGGACATCTGTTGGCTGCAGCTAATGGACATCTGTTGGCTGCAGCTAATGGACATCTGTTGGCTGCAGCTAATGGACATCTGTTGGCTGCAGCTAATGGACATCTGTTGGCTGCAGCTAATGGACATCTGTTGGCTGCAGCTAATGGACATCTGTTGGCTGCAGCTAATGGACATCTGTTGGCTGCAGCTAATGGACATCTGTTGGCTGCAGCTAATGGACATCTGTTGGCTGCAGCTAATGGACACCTGTTGGCTGCAGCTAATGGACATCTGTTGGCTGCAGCTAATGGACATCTGTTGGCTGCAGCTAATGGACATCTGTTGGCTGGGGCCAGACCAGACAGTTGCTGGGTCCGCGGATCACTAGCAACAAATGTCTATAAATATGACATCTGCTTATTTCGTCTAATGCAATGTATTATCAAACTTTAGCCGTGTAAAAAGTGTGTAGAAAACTTAAAACTTACACATTAAAACAAAAACAATTTGAGAAATTCGGAACCATCAACAAGCTAGCTAGTGCAACAGTATAGAGCAACACTGAATTATTCAAGTTACAAAGGGCAAGCACTGGGAAACATAAGTAGTAATCAACTTTTGTAAATTTCAAAACACTTTCGCCCCCCCCCCCCCCACAACACCCCACCCCCTTTCACTTGCAACTGGTTGTAACGGAATATAATTTATATAACCATAATATACACGCCGGAAACGAGCCTCCGTTGCCAAATATAAAACCTCCCGTCAAAGTTCGATAATTCCTTTCTTTGATCTATGAGTTTGTAATCAAACATCAAGAGTAATGGGCCGTTCTGAGCGCCATTTTGCCCCGGTTCCGCCGATGTGATAGAATAATCCGATCAGCATTTCCAGGCAGAAATGTTCCATTGATGGCCCAGGTCGTCGGCTCCTGGCGGCTCTGTTTACAGCTGGACTTTAATTAAACTTCACCAGGGGATAGAATGGAACAGTCTAGAACAAGTGGGAGCGGGGTTGTTTTTTTTTTTGTTGTCGTCTGCGCTGTGGGTGGCCGCCGTGAAGGGTGAGGTGGGGGTGGGGTGGGTAGGGGGGGTATTCAGGTAACTATTAAAGGTGATGATCAAATCCGATATGCATATAATTTATTTTTACTTAAAGCTTAGCGGGAACACTCGGATAAAATTTAAAGCATTTGATGCATTTTTTTACCAAAATCAATTGACGCTGATTAAAAAATTGGAAGTTACGTTGTGCTTGATTAATCAGGTCAGCTGTCATGCGCACTTGAGTACACGGATCGTGTATGATAATTGTTTAGAGCGTTCATTGAGAGGATGGCCAATCAGTAATCGGTCATCCAAGGAAAACAGGCATGATATCAACACAGTTGTCAGACAGGCATGACAGACAGGCATTATATCTACACAGGTGTTGTCAGACATGCATGACAGCAACACAGCGGTTGAAAGACAGGCATAATATCAATACAGTTGTAAGACATGCATGTCAGACAGGCATGCTACCAACACAGTTGTTGTCAGACATGCATGTCAACACAGTTGTTGGTCAAACAAAACCCCAGCAGTATCGAAACCAAAATCCTCAGACCCCCACATAAATCAACGACTTTTTTCGGTCGTCATAACAACCCCCCCCCCCCCCTCCCCCACACCAACAACCGATATCCGACGCGATTCATCATTCTTACATTTTTTTGTGGTTAGGTATAAAATTACCAATGGCTGGGTGTGTTATGTATAACGGAACATTTTCTGATTTTGGTAGCTATATACTGCTAAACTGCTAAACAGTTTTTTTATTTTAATAATCGATAAGAGAATATATTTTTGGATTTTTGGTGTGAATAAAAGGTTAAATGCTCCAAGATAGTAAATGGACTGACAAAATAGCTCCACGTAGTGTTGGTGTTTACAAAATAAGAATAAAATTGTCAGCAAAAAGAGGCAGATAGGTAACGACTAGGGGATCCTGACAGTGATATAGGTGAGAACAAGAACAGGTGGGGGGGGGGGGGGGGAGAACAAAATGTAAACCAAATGATACATGCAGGGCAGTCTGCCTCAGATATTCTTTCTTTGGCTTGCTAAATGTCAACATACTAAATGTCAACATACTAAATGTCAGCCAATGTCAGGAGGGAGCGCGACTATTAGGCAATCTTGGCAGTGCATGGGCTTCGTCTGGGCTTATGTTGACTGTGTGATGGGCTTTTGTCGGATGTATGATGGGCTTATGTCGGATGTATGATGGGCTTATGTCGGATGTATGATGGGCTTAGCTGAGAGAATAGCTGACCCTGGGCAGAGACTGAGAGAATGGCTGACCCTGGGCAGAGACTGAGAGAATAGCTGACCCACACACTGGGCAGAGACTGAGAGATGGGCTGGTTTCGGATGTATGATGGGCTTATGTCGGATGTATGATGGGTTTGTGTCGGATGTATGATGGGCTTATGTCGGATGTATGATGGGCTTATGTCGGATGTATGATGGGCTTGTGTCGGATGTATGATGGGCTTGTGTCGGATGTATGATGGGCTTGTGTCGGATGTTTGATGGGCTTATGTCGGATGTATGATGGGCTTATGTCGGATGTATGATGGGCTTATGTCGGATGTATGATGGGTTTGTGTCGGATGTATGATGGGCTTATGTCGGATGTATGATGGGCTTATGTCGGATGTATGATGGGCTTGTGTTGGATGTATGATGGGCTTGTGTCGGATGTATGATGGGCTTATGTCGGATGTATGATGGGCTTATGTCGGATGTATGATGGGCTTGTGTCGGATGTTTGATGGGCTTATGTCGGATGTATGATGGGCTTATGTCAGATGTATGATGGGCTTATGTCGGATGTATGATGGGCTTGTGTCGGATGTATGATGGGCTTATGTCAGATGTGTGGTGGGCTTGTTGAACGCTTTTTGCTGTGTGTGGCAGACTTGGGCTGGTGACTGACTTTTGTCAAGTTCTAGTGTGCACGATAGCATTGGGACCTGCTGCGATCGTGTCACTAGATAGTAGCTTATTATACATTTATTCCTTTTTTCTACAATAAATTGTCAGGTAAAATATTCATGTCTTGTCAGCGAGATCATATTCTTCATCTTTATATAAAGTCTATCTACGCAATTACCTCTAACAAAAACACTAAATCATTTAATCTTTACAACCATGCTATCACTTTTTTAAACTGTTACATATCCCAGTATATTGACCCCTGACCCCAGCAGTGTGACCCCTGACCCTAGCAGTGTAACCCCCACGAATACCTGCCAATAACCGTAATGCCACGCTAAATACCGCATGCCCGTTATTTAACATCATCTACCTAGGGTCCCGTTACTGATGTGATTCAGGAGTTTACTCATAGGATCCTGGTATTTACCTGTATTCAACTAAACAATTACCCAATCCGATAAAGTGCTAGCGTTCTAAAACAAAAAAATGTATCCATCCAATCCAATTTGTTGAGACATTTGAATTTTCAAACGTTGGCTATCTAATGGACACTTACTTGGGGGGTTTTATGTTTGACAATATAGTTGTATTTCTTTTTTTTTTTAAACTGAATAATTTCTTAAAATAATTTAGCTTTAAAAAGCAAATGAAAAATTCGATAAAATTAATTAAAGAAAAATTAAAGAAAATCAATAGCTGAACAGAAGTAATCACGGCAGTGTGTTGACAAAGCTACAGGTTATTTTAATAGATTTTAATTGATTTTTTTTTTCTCAGATGGATCTTTCGTTGGACTCAACTTTTGAATTTGAGTAATTTTGATTGATTAGTATAGCATCCAGTGCATGTAGAAGAAGGTATGTAAGTAGCCTAACATTTTACCCAAGCTGATTTGGTAGTAATCTTTAATAAAAGGTTAAGTTAAATTGTATACAATTTTACTCAAACTTGTACTCACGTTTAAGCTGACATGTATACGAGATGTAATTGAATTCCCAACAGAAGCTTCAAGTTTTACACAAGTTTTACACAAGTTTTACACAAGTTTTACACAAGTTTTACACAAGCTTTACACAGGTTTTACACGAGTTTTACACAAGTTTTACAAAAGTTTTACACAAGTTTTACACAAGTTTTACAAAAGTTTTACACAAGTTTTACACAGGTTTTGCAAACGTTTTAAACAAGTTTTACACAAGTTTTGTACACGTTTTACACACGTTTTACACACGTTTTACACAAGTTTTACACAAGTTTTACACACGGTTTACACAAGGTTTTGCACAAGTTTTACACAAATTTTACACAAGTTTTACACACGTTTTGCACACGTTTTACACAAGGTTTTACACAAGTTTTACACACGTTTTGCACACGTTTTACACAAGGTTTTACTCAAGTTTTACACAAGTTTTTTGCCCAAGTTTTACACAAAGTTTTACACAAGTTTTACACACGTTTTACACACGTTTTACACACGTTTTACACAATGCAGCACGCACGTCTACTGGTGCTGGCTTGGTGTTGTTTTTTCCTAAATGCTAATTACTTTTTATTAATTTCATGGGGGGGGGGGGGGAGGAATATACCTTAGCCGCGAGCTTCCATCTAAGGGACATAACTCGCTCATCTTCTAATTGAAGTTTTTGTGTTGCATGTTTGTCATCTAAATCAGGCTCGTGCGACAAACGTGTTACATAGACAGCACGCAGCTTGTTTGTTACAGGCAGGGAAGAGGGTTCATTACACAGCTTGCATGAATTATGGCCCTTGTCCAGTTCATGTAAGCGATGGCTTAAGGGGGTCGTCCATACATGACGTCACGCTTTTTTTGACGATTTTTGCCTCCCCTCCTTCCTTCCGTCACACATCGTCACAAAAAGCCAGACCCCCCTCCCCCTAAAATGACGTCATACTTCAGCCTGCAAGTGTTCAACATTGCAGTTTAATTTATTTTAATTATTTTTTAAACGTCTATTTATTTCTTAAATATTGACTAAAATCTTATATTTCAATTTACAGGTTTAAAAACGCGAAATAACGGCTAATATTCAGTTTCTAACGTTACTTTTTTTAAAATACAAAAGTGTGACGTCACATTATCTGACCCCCCTCCTCATTCCTCTTCACACTTCATCACCAAATTAAGCCCCCCCCCCCCCCACCCCCACCCCACCCCTCACCCTTACGAATGTGACGTCATTTATGAACGACCCCTTAGCTAACATAATTCATCACGTTTTAAGTTGAAAATCATTATGCAGGCATATAATTAATATGCTGATTAGGCTTGTCTATACAATCTACACGCTAATTAGTGTAAAAGTAAAAAGAGAAAACTTAGCATATCGTGATCAGGGTATAATACGCTACGGATCATAATGCAGCATATCACACGGTTGATCTTTCATCACTGAAGTGTAGGGTGTGGAGTGGTAGCTTAAATTCTCGTGGATCTAGACTCAACAAACTTATAGACTGTCTTAGTATCAAGCTGTGTTTGCCCTATAGACTGTCTTAGTGCCTGTATTTGCCCTTTAGATTACCTGACTATATGTCTCAGTCTACATTATAGATTGCCTGATTAACTATGTCAGCCTATAATTGCCTGTCTCAGACAGCCTTTTAGATTGCCTATCAACATATATCTATATGATAGACTGCCCGAATATCTGCCAATATCTACCTTATTGATTACTTGACTAATATACTTCATGAAAGTTTCTCTACTAAAGCTTTATGTTTTACGACAAGTTTACTTTGATCATATTTAAGCATTGCCTAGCGGCGCAATTCACCAACAAACTGTTTGGCTTTAGACAGTCAAATGTGGCTGTTTATTGCTTGCTGATGTATCTTTAAAAGAAAATATTTAGTGATGTGGTTGGGGGTACTGGGTGGCTGTTATCTGCATAAGTGGTGGGAGGAGGAAGGGGACATTATAAGCGTGAGTAGGGCCTGGTTAAACATTATAGAATTCGGTCTGTTACAATTGTACTAAATTGTTATTCAACAAACATTTCAGGCATGTACAAATCGGTGGTTTTATGTGCACATCAGCTTCTCCATAACGCTCTCACCAGCATTCAGTGAGATAAAATATACATACCCTTGTTGTAGCCGTTAGTTACTTCATGCGTCAATGTACGTCAATTACATCATGCGTCAATGTACGTCAATTGCATCACACGTTAATATACGTCAATTACACCATGTGTCAATGTACGTCAATTACACCATACGTCAATGCACGTCCATTACACCATACGTCAATCTCAACGTATTTTCCGCTTACCTTAGCACCTGTGTTCTGTATCCTCCCACCTACACACCCCCTCCCCTAATTCATATCAACCATCTACATCTCATCTTCAACATGCCCGACCTAATGCCTTCCTCCCTTCCCCCCCCCCCCCCCCCCCCCCATCCACATGTATGCTCTAACCCAACCCAGTAAGCCCCTAGAGTCCAATTTTTTGGACACATTCGATGGAGGAAAAAAAAGTGGGTTGGGCAAAAGAAAAAAAAAACCTTGATAAGGTCGTAAATGGAAGTGTTGCCTATTTACCCATCTAAAACGTTACATTTTCTCATTTCCGGTTCCAACGATTTAGAGGGGCGGCTTGAGTTATCGGCTCTTGATTTTATTTTTATAAGCTTTTTGTTTGCTTGTGGGAGGTCTGAATGATTGCGTGGATTGATGGATAATCCGAGGTCAGCATCCAGTGGATGGGCAAGCAGGGGGGGGGTCAGGTTTTAGTTTGACGCAGTGGTCAAGTCGTAGATGGAGGGGAAACGTTTGTTTACTGTTGTCAATGACGATTTGTTTACATATGTTACGTCACAGCGAAGATAATTTATCGGTGATAGTAGACATATTGTCTTTAGAGAGGATGGATATTTTATGATAGACAATAGACTCTTTACCATGGAGAAAATAGACATTTTATATTATATAAAGAGTAGACATTTAATAATAGAGAAAGGAGTTTGTTTTATTTCTTTTAAAAAGAACAGAATGACGGTCTACAATACAGGCATTAGGAAGTGTCAATGGAGAAAAAAAATACATCTAATATACTTAAAATGCTTCAATTAATTAGATGAAATTATCACTATTTTAAGCTACATTCATACTTACCATTTAGTTCAAGTTCTCTAACCGTAAGAATATAATCTAATGCCGCGTGCACACAAACACACACACACAAACACACAGTCACACACACTCATACACATCACACACAGACACTCATACACACCACACACAAACACACACACACTCATACACATCACACACACACACTCATACACACATCACACATACTCATACACACCACACACACACTCACTCTCTCACACACAGAGAGTTTTCTGAGATTCTAGACTAGGCTTGTGGCTAAGACGCAGCCGCCTGTAGATAGACCCGGAGGATGTTGATCGATTCTTTGTTTATGATACAAATGTACGAAAGATTTTATGATACAAATGTATGAAAGATTTTATGATACAAATGTATGAAAGATTTTATGATACAAATGTATGAAAGATTTTATGATACAAATGCATGAAAGATTGGGAGTTTGACAGCGTGATCAAAACTCCGCGACATTTGAAGTTTATTAATGGGAAGACAGGAAGTAATGAGCGTGTGGGCGGGGGCGGGGTAGAGGGGGGGGGGGGTAGTTTGGGGTAATTACAGGTGGGTTAAGGATGTTGGGGAACGGATACTTTCATTGTAATATTTTTATGGGATTTGGTGTCTAGAATGTTTCGTCGGATTTAGTGATGGGGTTTTGTAAATGTTCGGTGGAATTTAGTGTCTTAAATGTTTGGTGGGATTTAGTGTCTTGAAAGTTTGGTGGGCTTTAGTGTCTTAAATGTTTAGTGGGATTTAGTGTCTTAAAAGTCTGGTCGGATTTAGTGTCTTGACAGTTTGGTGGGATTTGGTGTCTTAACCAATTGGTGGAATTAATTGTCTTAAATGTTTGGTGGGATTTAGTGTCTTACTAGTCTGGTGGTAGTATTTAGTGAGTCGGCAGGTTTATCCTAAAAGTCGGAGTGTGGAAAGGTTTATCCTAAAAGTCGGAGTGTGGAAAGGTTTATCCTAAAATTCGGAGTGTGGAAATGTTTATCCTAAAAGTCGGAGTGTGGAAAGGTGTATCCTAAAAGTCGGAGTGTGGAAAGGTTTATCCTATAGGTTGGAGTGTGGAAAGGTTTATCCTAAAAGTCGAAGTGTGGAAATGTTCATCCTAAAAATCGGAGTGTGGAGAGGTTTATCCTAAAAGTCTTAGAGTAGATATCCCCGCCATAAAGACAGCAAAGACTCTAATCTACTGGCGGATAAATCAATCGTCTACCAGTACAGCCAATAAAACACAGCTTTTATAAGGCAGGCTTTTATCTTTATTTCCTACCCTGATTTCTTTATGTTTCCTTTTGTTTTGCTCTTTAATGTTGGACTTTTCTTTAGCCCCGTGTGCTTTGAAAAATTAATCAAGTTAACAGCTAAACAAAAACTGCAATGTAAAACATTATCTGCTGGAGGTAGCCGGTTTGTTATTTGCTAGAGGGGTGGTTCTCTATTTACCAGCCGTCTCTATACCTTCATAGCTCTATCCATCTCTACCAGCATAGATGTAACCATTTCTCTATCAGTCTAGTTCTACCCATCATCCTACCATCCTAGCTCTACCAATCTCCCTACCATCCTAGCTGTACCAATCTCCCTACCATCCTACCTCTACCCATCTCTCTACCATCCTATCTCTACCCATCTCTCTGCCATCTTATCTCTACCCATCTCTCTACCATCCTACCTCTACCTATCTCTCCACCATCCTACATCTACCCATCTCCCTACCATCCTACCTCTACCCATCTCCCTACCATCCTACCTCTACCTACCTACATCCCTACCATCCTACATCTACCCATCTCCCTACCATCTTAACTCTACCTACCTACCTCCCTACCATCCTACCTCTACCCATCTCTCTACCATCCTACCCTTACCCATCTCCCTACCATCCTAGCTCTACCAATCTCCATACCATCCTACCTCTACCCATCTCTCTACCATCCTACCTCTACCCATCTATCTCTACCGTCCTATCTCTACCGATCTTCCTACCATCCTACCCATCTATCTACCATCCTACCTCCACCCATCTCCCTACCAACCTACTTCTACCCATCTCCCTACCATCCTAGTCCTACCCATCTCCCTACCACCCTAGCCCTACCATCCTATTTCTACCCATCTCCATACCATCCTACCTCTACCCATCTCCCTACCATCCTACCTCTAACCATCTCCCTACCATCCTACCTCTACCCATCTCCCTAACTTCCTACCTCTACCCATCTCCCTACCATCCTACCTCTACCCATCCCCCTACCATCCTACCTCTACCCATCCCCCTACCATCCTACCACTACCCATCTCCCTACCATCCTACCTCTACCCATCCCCCTACCATCCTACCTCTACCCATTTTCCTACCATCCTACCTCTACCCATCTCCCTACCATCCTACCTCCACTCATTTCTCTACCATCCTACCTCTACCCATCTCCCTACCATCCTACCTCTAACCATCTCCCTACCATCCTACCTCTACCCATCTCCCTAACTTCCTACCTCTACCCATCTCCCTACCATCCTACCTCTACCCATCCCCCTACCATCCTACCTCTACCCATCCCCCTACCATCCTACCACTACCCATCTCCCTACCATCCTACCTCTACCCATCCCCCTACCATCCTACCTCTACCCATTTTCCTACCATCCTACCTCTACCCATCTCCCTACCATCCTACCTCCACTCATTTCTCTACCATCCTAGTCCTACCCATTCTCCTACCATCCTACCTCTACCCATCCCCCTACCATCCTACCTCTACCCATCACCCTACCATCCTACCTCTACCCATCTCTCTACCATGACTTCCCACAAACGTCCCCCATAACCTCACCCACCCATCTCTTGGTTATCCACATTCCATTAACCGCAGATCAAATCCGCTTGTAACGAGCCCTGATGCCAAGGATGAAATGACTCCTACAAGACCGGGGCACCAACGTTAGGCTTCCTGTTAGCGATAACGCGAGGCAAGCAAGCGTTAAAATGGCGGCTAAACAGCGCGCTGCGCGTGATATTAAAAAAAACGTACTTGTAACCTTTAGCGAACATTGTCATTTGGCAGCTATACCTTGTATCATAGACATTTCCCCAGATCTTTTTAGAGCTTCAGAGAAATAGAAAAAAAAATGTCCTAACTTAATCAGAATTTTTTATTTGTATTTGTTTTTAAAAGTATTTTTAATATAAAGTAAAAAATGTTATTAAATGAGCCATAGTTAAAATTCAGAATTCATTTTTTTTAAAGACAAATTTTTCTGAATGTTATGTGTCTTGCTAAATGTTATCTATTTTAGTAGCCTGTATATTGTTGTTTATCTCGAGATGCGATAGAGTTATTGCCCTTTGTTGGTACGTATCCAGGGGCTGTAGCTGTGGGTATGGGGGAAACACGCGAACGTCTCGTTTGTTCCTGATGATGGCCAGGTGCCGTTATCTTACCTGGCGACAAACATCTCACCTGACATCATCCATATGGTTGGTACACGCGGACGTGACAGGTGGGGGGGTGTGACGTGTGGGTGGGGCAGGTGGTGATGTTACCTGCTGCAGGTGATGTGTCGTGTGGGTGTGGCAGGTGGTGATGTTACCTGCTGCAGGTGATGTGTCGTGCTGCAGGTGATGATGTGACGTGTGGGTGTGGCAGGTGATGATGTGACGTGTGGGTGTGGCAGGTGGTGATGTGACGTGTGGGTGTGGCAGGTGGTGATGTTACCTGCTGCAGGTGATGTGTCGTGCTGCAGGTGATGATGTGACGTGTGGGTGTGGCAGGTGATGATGTGACGTGTGGGTGTGGCAGGTGGTGATGTTACCTGCTGCAGGTGATGTGACGTGCTACAGGTGATGATGTGACGTGTGGGTGTGGCAGGTGGTGATGTGACGTGTGGGTGTGGCAGGTGGTGATGTGACGTGTGGGTGTGGCAGGTGGTGATGTGACGTGTGGGTGTGGCAGGTGGTGATGTGACGTGTGGGTGTGGCAGGTGATGATGTGACGTGTGGGTGTGGCAGGTGGTGATGTGACGTGTGGTTGTGGTGTGGGGGTTCTACACCATGTACCCTATAACAACCCCACGTGCTACAACGTCCTGTCAGGTAACCGCACGCACACACACCGTGTCACATAGAGCACATTCAGTGCTCATCCACAGAATTGTCACAGGTTACAAACAATCGTGTAAAAACTATGAATCGACCGCCATTAAACAAGAGCCCTTTAAAACAGTTCCAACCTCCCCCTCCTCCTCCCCTCTCTGCCCCAGCTTTCAAGGCCTTGGTGGAACAGGATAAGTCTTTACAACATGCTAATGGCTATTTATAGAGTCCAGGCTCGTCTTGAGATTCGAATTTTATTAAGGACACATTTTTTTTTGGCCATTTTTTTTTTCGTAATTTTTAGCGCAATTTCCATTCTGGAGAATTGCGTTTATTAACTCGTCATTTCTGGGAATGGATGGATGGATGGATGAATGTGTGTCCGGGCTTTAAGTCGTATCTCCTCCTCAACGAAGCAATATCGATGAATAGTTCCAAAAGCAATTATGTTAAGCAAGTTACGAGAATGAGCATAGGCCATAAAAATTCCGGGTTTCTTTCATGTATTTCCCGGAAAAGCCAAAAAACCTCGAAAAAATTCAGTTTTTGGCCTATATCTCGGCAACCAGACCACTTAGCGACTTGAAACATGTACCAATCGATTCCTGTCATAATTTAGAACAATATTGCCGAAGAAAGTTTTCAAAAATATTCTCTCGTTCGGTCACAAATTTTAAAATTACATAAACACCTACAAACCGATTGTTCTTCTAGCTTGAACGCACCCCAACATTATACGTCAGAGCTATTTTTAGATAACATAAGGAAATTGCGCACAAATGTCACTAGACTTTTTTAATCAACTTGTTTTTTTACCGCTCTTGATTGGGGAGTGGATATGGGGAGGAAGGGGGGGGAGGGTGTGTCGGGGCGGGGGAAATGGGGTCGAGGCGGTGGTCGTGGTATTAAACGCTAAGAAACAATTTGCAGGCAGAAATTGCGATGCCGTGCACGGCGCCTCATGGGCGATTAGATTTTAACATTGGCGGAGAAGGCCCCAAATAATGTCGCAGATTTTTTCATATGGCACGCCCGATCTTTCAATTTAATAGGAGATTAGGAGGGATTAGCATACGATTAGAAAAGATTAATACACGATACTGGAAGTAGAATGGATTAACTAGATACTCTCAGTAGAAGGGAGTAACGCACGATACTGACAGTAGAAAGGATTAAAATATTACACTGGCAGTAGAAAGGATTAAAATATTACACTGGCAGTAGAAAGGATTAAAATATTACACTGACAGTAGAAAGGATTAAAATATTACACTGGCAGTAGAAAGGATTAAAATATTACACTGGCAGTAGAAAGGATTAAAATATTACACTGACAGTAGAAAGGATTAAAATATTACACTGGCAGTAGAAAGGATTAAAATATTACACTGGCAGTAGAAAGGATTAAAATATTACACTGGCAGTAGAAAGGATTAAAATATTACACTGGCAGTAGAAAGGATTAAAATATTACACTGGCAGTAGAAAGGATTAAAATATTACACTGGCAGTAGAAAGGATTAAAATATTACACTGGCAGTAGAAAGGATTAAAATATTACACTGGCAGTAGAAAGGATTAAAATATTACACTGGCAGTAGAAAGGATTAAAATATTACACTGGCAGTAGAAAGGATTAACACATTACACTGGCAGTAGAAAGGATTAACACATTACACTGGCAGTAGAAATGATTAACACATTATACTGGCAGTAGAAAGAATGAACATATTACACTGGCAGTAGAAAGGATTAACATATTACACTGGCAGTAGAAAGGTTTAACACTTTACAGTGGCAGTAGAAAGGATTAACACATTACACTTGCAGTAGAAAGGTTTAACACATTACACTGGCAGTAGAAAGGATTAACACATTACACTGGAAGTAGAAAGGATTAACACATTACACTGGAAGTAGAAAGGATTAACATATTACACTGGCAGTAGAAAGGATTAACACTCAATACTTGCAGCTCAAGGGATTAACACACGGTACCTACATTAGAAATAATGTGCGCATAGTACTGACAACAATATTCACAGCAGACGTTAGCTCTCTCTCTAATACCTTTTTCCGGATCAAAGATACAGTTATAAAATACACCATCAACACACCTACCACCACCACTGACCACAGAAATAATTCAACATTTAACATTAATACACACCTAAGTATCCTAAACTTTATCCTGAACTAAATCCTGAACAGAAAGCCCAACTCAAACAATTAGATACATCTAATTACTAAGAATGTAATTAGTTGATACAAATCAAATGATCAGTTTATCTAACCTTGAAGAAATTTAAATGTAATAATTTTTAGCGAAGTTATAATGTGATAATTTTTTAGCGAAGTTTTAATGTGATAACTTTTTAGTGAAGTTTTAATGTGATAACTTTTTAGTGAAGTTTTAATGTGATAACTTTTAGCTAGCCCGGTGCAACCAGCAGAGTAGGCGCCTGTTTTAACCCCATGGGACCACCCACATCCAACTTATCCAGTTACGACCCCCCCCCCACACACACACACACACCCTCTGAAACCCCCACTCACATACCACTATCCACAAATTTTATTCAGCTTTTAGTTCAACAAATACACTCCATGTCATATTTTCACCCCCCCCCCTACACATATAAAACATCGCTAAAAACTTATAAATTATTCAAGCACGCGACGTTATGTAAATACCGTTTTTTTTTTTTCAAATCCAGTTTTCGGGTCCGCTAAAACTAGATTCTAGGCTCGCGATTTTAGTTTTTAAAGCCTAATTAATATGGGCGAAAAACGGCAGAACTTGTCAGGGAAAACAAACTTCTCATGGAAACATAACAGAGTGTGCGTTTAAAACTAGATCAGTTGTGAATGATGTTTTTGTGTCAAAACTAGATCGCTTGTGAATGTTTTTGTGAAAAATTAGATCAATTGTGAAGGATGTTTCTGTGAAAAACTAGATCAGCTGTGAATGATGTTTGTGTGTCAAAGCTAGATCGTTTGTGAATGTTTTGTGAATGATTTTTCAGTCACAATACTAGATCAATTGTGAATGATGTTTGTGTCATAAAACTGGATCAGTTGTGAATGATGTTTTTGGTACGAAAAACAAATATTCATACTTCATTGGAAGATTCCACACAATAACTTTAGTCTACTCAATATATTTTATTATATTTTTAATATCAAACTTATATAACTTTAGTCTACTCAATATATTTATCAGAAAACGAAACAAAATGTGCTCTATGTCGACAAATATGGAGCAGGTCTCTCCTAGCCAACTGGGTCAATGCCATTGGTTGAGGTGAGCACTGATCGGCCTGCTAGGAAATAGCGTGGATGGAAGTACTCACCATGATCACGTGCGGCCATATTTACTATGTGCGCGGCTTTATTTTTCACAGAATGGGGGGGGGGGATTAAGGTGCCTGGGTGGATAAAAAATTATAGACACCATTATTTTGTTAATTATCGCGTAATATGTTATGATTGTTGGTTAGGGCGGTTGGGTTATAGTAGCTTCCCTTTAATCTTTAATGTAGCCTTTGGCTAGAGATTAGGATTGTGTAATTATCAATTAGTAATTTGTAAGGGGAAGGTAATTATTGCAATGTAGGTTAGAAACGATGCGAGATCTAGCCAATATTTAGAACGTGTGGGGGAATGTGGATATGGAAAGAAAAGAGATTACACATTTGTAGGAGTGGGGGTGGGGGGGGGGGGGGGATGTGGCTCGGATAGTACATTCAAAGTCAAGTAAGAAGTTGTAAAATGGTTATCGACCTTTGGTTGTAAACAAAGTTTTTTTTATTTGAATATTTAAGAATATATTTCAAGTGCAAGTGAGAACTACATTCCAGAGGCGTAGCGACCCTTCCCGGCGCCCGGGGACAAACTTTCAATTTGACGCCCCCTCGGGAGCAAATTTTTAATTTGCACCCCCCTCCCTCAAACTTTCGATTTGCACCCACCCCCCCCCCCCCTCCCCCCCCCCCTCCCCCCCAAATTATTTATAATGCAAAAATGCAGCTAAAATGACATTTTTGTTTGTTTTTACAACCCATTTTGGCGCCTCCTAAGGTCAGCGCCGGGGACATATGTACCCCCCTGACCCCCCCCCCCCCCCGTCGCTAAGCCTCTGCTACATTTTAAAGTTCATTTCAACTTAAACCAAAAAGTCAGTGTTTCATGCTTCAACGTCATACGCATCTTAAGTGCATCAAAGTGCATCTCTTATGCAAAAAATTATCGTGTGATGTAATGTGCTGTCTTAATAACATGCTCTGATCTTTGATCAAAGTGAGTTATTGAGACGCTGCATATATATATATATATATATATATATATATATATATATATATATATATATATATATATATGCTTACATTTGGAAGCTGAACCCTCATCTGAAACCTAGACAACACTGAAATCCACACTTATACTAACCCAATTTGCCTTCATAAACTGACTTCACTAACCTAGTACTACCCCTAACACTGTTACCCGCCCAAACACGTAAACCTACATTGAGAGACTCGCTTCCATACAAACTTACATATTCCGGGGCCCGACACTTTACATAGATTAGACTTACAAAAGCAATAAAGTTCACTTACAAAACTTGTTCCGAGTGGTCTCGTGAAATATTCATCCTCTGGAAAACATTGTTCTGTTCTAGACGGGCAACATTAAACTGTTAAAAAGCTAGGGGGAAATTCTATCGATCGGTTGATTGGGACTTTGGCTTATGTTACATTAGGTTAGGTTAGGTTAAGATGGGTTAGGTTAGGTTAAGTTGGGTTAGGTTAGGTTAAGATGGGTTAGGTTAGGTTAAGATGGGTTAGGTTAGGTTAAGATGGGTTAGGTTAGGTTAAGATGGGTTAGGTTAGGTTAAGATGGGTTAGGTTAGGTTAAGATGGGTTAGGTTAGGTTAAGATGGGTTAGGTTAGGTTAAGATGGGTTAGGTTAGGTTAAGATGGGTTAGGTTAGGTTAAGATGGGTTAGGTTAGGTTAAGATGGGTTAGGTTAGGTTAGGATGGGTTAGGTTAGGTTAGGTTAAGATGGGTTAGGTTAGGTTAAGATGGGTTAGGTTAGGTTAGGATGGGTTAGGTTAGGTTAAGATGGGTTAGGTTAGGTTAAGATGGGTTAGGTTAGGTTAAGATAGGTTAAGATAGATAAGTTCAGTTTAGTGGTCTAGCGAAGAACGGAGTAATAGAAACATTTTGTTTGGGGGGGGGGGGTAGCAGAAATTACTATATGGGGTAACAGAAAATAATGTATGGGGTAACAGAGAATAATGAATGGGATAACAGAAAAAAATGAAAGGGGTAACAGAAAAAAAATTAATGTGGTAACAGAGAATAATGAATTGGATAACAGATAATAAAGAATGGGGTAATAATAAAAAATAATGAATGGGGTAACAGAGAATAATGAAAGGGATAACAGAGAATAATGAATGGGTAAAAAAATATGTAGATATGGGGTAAAAGAAAGTAATGTATGGGGTAGAAGATAATATTGTATGAGATAACAGAAAATGTTGCGATTGAGCCGCATTGAATGATGTGTACAAAAAAAAAGTTGTGATTGAACCACTGTGGATGATTTGTGAAATAAAAAAGTTTAGACGGAGCCAAATTGAAAAACGTAAACAGAACCCGATTGAAAAAAAAAAGACAAAGAAAAAGTGTACAAAAACCAAACAAAATGTGGAGGCCAGTGCTGGGGGTAGCGTATATAGCGTATGCCACTGGTGCCCCGGTCTGACATTGGGCCGCTGGGGGATAGGAGAATAAGCAGAGGCTGGTGTCTGGAACAGAAATGGTGTTGTGTGGGCCGTAACCTAGGGGTGGTGGAAAAGGGGGAGGGAGGGGCAGGGTGACATTCAGGATTCAAAGACTGAAAATTTTATTTTATTGTTCAAAACAATTTTTCTTAACATTTTTTTTTAGAATTCATTTTTTTAGCATAGTAGAAATGTGTGGTGTGGGCATTTTTGTTTAACTCGAAGACGGTTATTTAAGAATATTCGGATACTGAAACGGAGCGAAAATTCGCAAAAAATTCAGAAACAATTGACCTAGTATTTTAACATTGGCTTTACCAACTGGGATATTTGCAAACGTAAAAACCTGTGTAAGCCAATATGATCTTAGATATGATATCGCTATCCCATAATAACATAAGTCATCTTGTACGTGTGGCGGATGGAATCCAGGTCGATCCAGGTATTTTTCATTTTTTTTCAAGTCCAGGGTAAACACCTCTAGAGTTTATCTATGCTTTGTTGATCAGAGAACTCATCCAGACCATTAAAAACAATGGCCGCAAATATAAGAACATAGATGTGTCAGGCTTGCTTATTATAATGCATTACCACGCAAAAATTCTTAGCGTTTGTCATCGTGACAAGATTTGATCGTCATGCAGACTATCACATCGTAGCAGTAGCGTAGCAAGGGGGGGGGGCGGGGGGGGACATACGTCCCCGGGCACCGACCTTAGGGGGCGCTAAAATGGGTTGGAAAAATAAATTGTAAGGTTGAGGGGGGTGCAAATGGAAAGTTTGATGGGGGTGGTGCAAACCGAAATCTTGAGGGGGGTGCAAATCGAAAAGTTTAATTCCGGGCGCCGAGAAGGGTCGCTACGCCTCTGCATCGTAGGGTACACTGTAAGGGTATCTGGTAGACTGAGAGTATCTGGCACTTTAGACAGTGAGGGTATTAATATACTTAACACAAGCAAAATACTTTTTTAATTAATGTTACTTATAGTTATATCTTAATGCTATAAAAACCTAAAACAGCAACAAGCAATTAGTAAACATAAAACGTAACACAAGCAGTAACAACAAGATTGTACATACACGGGCTGTAATTCTGAAGCGCCGTTGAAGTTGGTGAGTTACATGTGAGTCAAGTAGACGGTGAATTATATTATCTATAGGTCACTGGTGGTCTACTGTAGCCTGGAGGTCACTGATGGTTAACTGTAGGTCATTGGTGGTCCACTGTAGGTCACCTTTGGTAAACTATAGGTCAAATCGAGGTCATGAGCGGTCAACTGTTTACATAAGACACCTGACTATCACATGAAATACGTGAAATAAAAACTCGATTTCCCCACGTATTGCACTGGCCGTGTTGTCCCTACACACTACACACTCTATCACGTGTGCCAGTGGCGGAACTAGAAAAAAAGGGCCACCCCGCAAAAAAATTTTTTGGGCCCCCTATACATATATATATATATATATATATATATATATATATATATATATATATATATATATATATATATATATATATATATATATATATATATATATATATATAATACTTAATACGGACTTGCTCGAAATTTGAAAATATTACAATTCTCATTTTAATTTTTAATTAAAACAAATTATAAAACACATCATTTGTGTAAGTGTTTTTTTTTTTTTTTTTTTTTTTTTTTTTTTTAATTGTGTGATTGTTGTTAGTTTGGTTTCAAATTATCTGTTTCAATGTCTGAGTGCTTTCTAATTAACTAAGCGGTCAAAAGAATATGAAGCATGAAAGCTTTGTATGTGTAATGGTTTCTCGCCTTATGTTTATTTTTTGAAAAATTTTGTATTTATATTATTTATTTTTTACAACATTTCCTTTTATACTATGTTATTCTTTATAATGTATTTTTAAGATAATAAATAAGAGAAGTAATTACTTTTTAATTTGTTTAGTGCAAAAAAAAGTTTCTTAATTAAGAGCACACATATTTGACTATTTAAAAAAGGGAAATAAGTCATGGAAGTGGTTTGAACGTTTGCCTATCTTTCTCACTACAACTCATGTAGCCATATATGTTTTTCCTTTATTAAACAGCGTGTTATCTACTGCATCACTACTGTAGTAGATCTGTTTTTTGTTGTTTTTTTCTTGCAAAAAATATATTTTTTTAACTATAAAAAAGTTGATTCTCGTCGGCTTTGGGCCCCTAAATGGCCTGGGCCCCCCCGCATTGCGGGGTCTGGCGGCACTGTAGTTCCGCCCCTGACGTGTGCACTAAACACACTAACACACCAACGCTGTGTCATACCGTCCATTACGTTACATCATTGTGTACTCAACGCTAAAGCCCTAACCCTCAAAACTCAACTGCATTTCTTTATCTGCTTCACTTTTCATCCGACATTTCACGGCTTATTTTCCCAACTGTTTGTTTATGTAAGCAAAGAAAAAAACTCGTTTGGC
>NW_026732751.1:67500-160000 GCF_028476545.2 Physella acuta | reverse complement strand
CCTAAACCCCATGTATGCTAAACTTAAACCTAAACCCCATATAAGCTAAACTTAAACCTAAGCCCCATGTAAGCTAAACTTAAACATAAGCCCCATGTAAGCTAAACTTAAACCTAAGCCCCATGTAAGCTAAACCTAAGCCCCATGTAAGCTAAACTTAAACCTAAGTCCCATGTAAGCTAAACCTAAACCTAAGTCCCATGTAAGCTAAACCTAAACCTAAGCCCCATGTAAGCTAAACTTAAACCTAAACCACGTAGAGCCAGCCAATACAAATTTCCAACGGTAATTAATGTGAGTGCATAAAAATGTTCTACCATTTTTTTTCTGTAATCATTAGATCATTATGCGCAAGCATATGCCGGTGTTTTGATAAGCAAATGCGGTGTTAAAAAATTGCTAATTACTATTCAAGTCTTGATTCTGAATTTTTTGTAATGTTATTCTAATATAATTGTACAAACCTACTGAACTTTTTAAAGAAAAAAGTGCTTGTTAATACGTGACAACATCAAAGCTGTTTATTAGTTAAATATTCTGTCAAAAACTTTCACCATCACACAATTGTGATAGACAGTGGCGTAGCGAAGGAGGGGGTGCGGACTGCACCATTTAGGGGGGTGACACCAAGGCAAAAAATTAAAAAAATAATTAGAGATAAATGATAATTCCACTTAATTAAGTTATTAATTCGAGTGTTAAATACTCTTTTAAGAGGTGCAAATAAAAAGTTTGAGAAGGGGGGGGGGGTTGCAAATCGAAAGTTTGAGAGTTTGACTGGGGGGGGGGGGCAAGTCGAAGGTTTGAGGGGGGGGGTGCAAATTGAAAGTTTGTTCCCGGGAAGGGTCGCTACGCCTCTTGGGAGTGACACTATTAAGTGCCGCACCGGGTGACACCCCACCTCGCTACGCCACTGGTGATAGAGTAACGGTTAAATCGACTACCATCAAGTTGAATGAATATAATACCATCAAGATGGATGAATAGACTACCATCAAGACGTGGATAAATAGACTACCATCAAGAACTGGATAAATAGACTATCACCAAGAAATGGAAGAGTGGGCGACAATCGAGTGGCAGAAATCAAAGCTAACGTCATCATTGATCTGAGCTATTGTAAATTTGATCAGGGACGCAAGACAGTCTCCATTGTGTGCCAACAGACGCCGCACGGCCTGCCTCGACCAGTTCATGGCCCTGCTTTTTTTCTTTTATACTGGCATAAATAATACATTTGTTTATATAGCGACACATATAAACCTATTTCTTTTATACAGAAAAAATATAAATTATTATGTTTCATCCACAAACTGTTTCTTTTATTTTATAAAACTTGTTTTTATTTATATAAAAAGAGAGCATGCAAATTTATAATTTTTGTTTCAATATAGCGCTGGTTTTAATGTTTACTGTATTTTTTTCATTAAAAAATTCCTGCTTGTATAAAATGTAAAACTAAAACGGGTGTAAAACGAATGCTGTGCCGTTTGATAAAAGTTAAACATACGGAAAGCTGAAGTTTGTAAGAGTGAGGTTGAAGTTTGTAAGAGTGAGGTTGAAGTTTGTAAGAGTGAGGTTGAAGTTTGTAAGGGTGAGGTTGAAGTTTGTAAGAGTGAGGTTGAAGTTTGTAAGAGTGAGGTTGAAGTTTGTAAGAGTGAGGTTGAAGTTTGTAAGGGTGAGGTTGAAGTTTGTATGGGTGAGGTTGAAGTTTGTAAGGGTGAGGTTGAAGTTTGTAAGGGTGAGGTTGAAGTTTGTAAGAGTGAGATTGAGTTTTAAAACATTACAACCAACCGTCGTCCCGGCTGTGAAAATACATTTTCCCCACCTACGTCGGACCTTCCTTCACGTCCACGTCTATACGACTTTTTGCTTTCACACGACGGTGTCGGATCTTCCGACATCCAGTGTTTCTTTCAGGCATTTCTTCTGGGAGACAGCATTACCCCTCACCCAAAAAATTTAATTTATATAGCAAATATTTGCTTCCGCCCCCCCCCCCCTAAAACTTTATTACGCCGACCCCCCCCCCCCCCTCCCCCCTTCCCCAACTCCCACCTTCGGAGAAAAAAGTCTGAAAGAAACACTGCCGACATCAAACCAAGACCGACGTACTAGATTATGTCCATTTTGCCATTCAGATCCCTCGACAGTTCCCTGGACCCCATGCGTGGTACCAACAACTTCTTTTTATTTTAAATCGTTTTCTATTTCATGTTTTCTATATCTAAATATATGAGATTCAGCCTCAAGCTAAAAATCGTATTCTATTTTATGTTTTCTATATCTAAATACATGAGATTTAGCTTCACGCTAAAAATCGTATTCTATTTCATGTTTTCTATATCTAAATACACGAGATTCAGCCTCACGCTTAAAATCGTATTCTATTTTATGTTTTCTATATCTAAATACATGAGATTCAGCCTCACGCTTAAAATCGTATTCTATTTTATGTTTTCTATATCTAAATACATGAGATTCAGCCTCACGCTTAAAATCGTATTCTATTTTATGTTTTCTAGATCTAAATACATGAGATTCGGACTCACGCTAAAAATCGTATTCTATTTTATGTTTTCTATATCTAAATACATGAGATTCAGCCTCACGCTAAAAATCGTATTCTATTTTATGTTTTCTATATCTAAATACATGAGATTCGGACTCACGCTAAAAATCGTATTCTATTTTATGTTTTCTATATCTAAATACATGAGATTCAGCCTCACGCTAAAAATCGTATTCTATTTTATGTTTTCTATATCTAAATACATGAGATTCGGACTCACGCTAAAAATCGTATTCTATTTTATGTTTTCTATATCTAAATACATGAGATTCAGCCTCACGCTAAAAATCGTATTCTATTTTATGTTTTCTATATCTAAATACATGAGATTCGGACTCACGCTAAAAATCGTATTCTATTTTATGTTTTCTATATCTAAATACATGAGATTCGGACTCACGCTAAAAATCGTATTCTATTTTATGTTTTCTATATCTAAATACATGAGATTCGGACTCACGCTAAAAATCGTATTCTATTTTATGTTTTCTATATCTAAATACATGAGATTCGGACTCACGCTAAAAATCGCCAGAGTGTTATCTGATAGATTTAATGGAAACTTAACTTCGTTGTACAAAAATTGTAATGAGAAATATTGCGATATTTTTCTGCATTATTAATTAAAATGCTGTTATTAAAATATAAAGGGCAATGGGTTCATGTACTCGCGAATGACATTTTGGGACGAAGGTCGCGCTGTTTACAACTAGGAGATGTTATTTGACGCTTTGTTGACTCAATTAATTAATTGTTTTGATAACTTATAAGAAATATACTTAACTAATTATGAAGTTCTTAATCTACTTTCGACGTTATGTATTTTCAACAATCATTATCCAGAGCAGTCCACCCCCCCCCCCCCCAATCCCACCCACCAGCACCCCACCCCCGTACATTCACACATATACCGACCCATAAAGCTGGTGTTGCTGCTTAATCTGGCTTGACCAGTTTGTTTTTAAACATTTCTAAATCTGGACACACAAAACTGTGAGTTGATACATCATAGAACATCAGACAATATTCCATCTTTAGTTTTGGGTACGTTGTTGACCTGTGTTCCAAAACTATACTCAGCCACATACAACAAGAATTTGATACACCATTATCTATACATCTTTCAACATCACTCCTCATTGTTGACTTGTGGCATCCAACATACACTTGATAAATATATTGTTTAATAAAAGATCATCTGGCATATGCTATTGTTGTTCTACATTTTGTAGCAGTAAACTATCTGAGTCATGATTGTATTATTTTCCTACAATACTCATCTGTGATCGCTTATTCATTGGTTAATAATCAACTAAATTATTTAGTCAATGCTATTTGCCCGATTTCAACGTTATGTTTTCAACACTATTTGCCTTATATATGCCGTCTACACTATAGTATTATTTCAACGTTATGTTTTCTATACTATATGCCTTATATCAAGGTTATGCCGCCTACACAATATGCCTTATATCAACGTTATGCCGTATACACGATATGCCTTGAAGCAACGTTATGAGGTCTACACGAAATGCCTTATTATATGAACGGTAAACCTACATCTAGCTTTACTGAAAACACCGACTGCCCCGAGGGTGTTTTGACGCCCCCATCCCAATATGTCATCCTTGTTTTGGCTCTCATCTCTCCTAACACACACACATACCCACACACACACCAACGCGGTGAGTGGACGAGCAAGGCAGGGCTACATCTGATAGCAAATCAATGGCCCGAACTGTTGCCGTGTCGTAGCGTGGATCACCCAGATAACACCTACACACAACACTGTCCTCCCGTGTCACACTGCTATCTCGCGGTAGTTAGACTTACCCCTACACACGGTAGTTAGACGTACTCCTGCTGGCAGGCAGTCGGTGATATTTTGTTATCTAAGTTTTGATTTTAAGATTTCTTTGGGCGGCTGGCTGTAGTTTGATGCCTGCTGGTAATGTGACGTGACGTACTGATTTCTGTCACATGGCCAGTGGTAGGTTGGGGTATAGCAAGTTTTTTATCCAAATAAAAACCTTTAGGGAAATTGGTATGATCCATAGCACACACAAATAAAATAAAAGCAAAGAAGATAAAGTGACCATACAACATGGTGTCTACGTCATCTTTAGGTATACGTCATCCTACGTCAACAACGGGTGACCGGAAAGATGCGCAACGGAAAACTGAGCATTTTTGTTTTCTTAAATCGGGTATATAAAGAGATTAACTAAGAATGACCACACGCACATTGTAGCATAATAAAACACTTTCCATAATATACGACGAAATTAATGTCTATTAGGAAAATTAGTTTGTATTTGCGCATTTTTCTGTTTGCGCAGTTTTCCGTTGCGCAGTTTTCCGCTTGCGCATTTTTCTGGCAACCCAACAACGCTACCTTCCCTTTACACAGCAACTGTCCCTTTACAATTGTCTTTTTACAACTGTCCCTTTTAAAAACCCAACAACCGTCACTGTATAAGTCTAACAACTGTCCTTTACAAGTTCTACAACTCTCCCTTTACAAGTCTAACAACGCTGGCGTCCCTTCGCAGGTCCAACAACCGTCCCTTTACTAAAATAATAACGTTTCCGTCCCTTTACAAGTCCAACAACGCTACTGTCCCCTGTACAAGTCCAACAACGCTACCGTCCCCTGTACAAGTCCAACAACGCCACAGTCCCCTCTACAAGTCCAACAACGCTACTGTCCCCTCTACAAGTCCAACAACGCTACTGTCCCCTCTACAAGTCCAACAACGCTACTGTCCCCTCTACAAGTCCAACAACGCTACTGTCCCCTCTACAAGTCCAACAACGCTACTGTCCCCTCTACAAGTCCAACAACGCTACTGTCCCCTGTACAAGTCCAACAACGCCACAGTCCCCTCTACAAGTCCAACAACGCTACTGTCCCCTCTACAAGTCCAACAACGCTACCGTCCCCTGTACAAGTCCAACAACGCTCATGTCCCCTGTACAAGTCCAACAACGCTACTGTCCCCTGTACAAGTCCAACAACGCTCCCGTCCCCTTAAGCCCCACCTATTTACCCTCCAGGTTGCAAGGAGTGTAATGAGTTTGTTAGGATGACAAATTAGATTTCTTACACGGACCCATAGAAATTCTTATCTCCTCCCGTCCTGGCCGAGGATGATTTAAAAACAGGGCAGCGAGAGAGGGAAAAAATATCTTGCCTGGAATTTTTGTGAATGCAGATTTTTAATTTAAAATTTTCAATTGCGCTGTGGTTGTCGTTCCTTGCAGAGGTCTTGGGGGGGGGGGGGGGGAGGGTTGCCGGAGATATATTAATTATGCCGCGCAGATTTTTTACAATGGCAATGTAATATCATTATAAATATGATGTTATTTCGTGAAAGAAATTTACAAAAAACAAACGGAAATGAATTGGAATCACGATTTTTTTTCTTCGTTTTAATTTCAGACACGTCTAATTATTTCAATGTTTTCATCCTTAATGTGTTTTTTCTAACTGTTAAAAAATATTTTAAAATGTGCTTGAATAAACATGTGTTTTATTTCTGTTCCTCTTATACATTCAGAAGTGGGGTAGCTGTAATGGTCAGCAGCAATTTGTAAACAGTAGACGATGATACTTACAATTATCAACAGTGGGAGGGGGTAATTGATCCGGATGACGAGGGGACGACGACTGAGGTGGAGGGGGGGATTGACGGGGTAGGGAAATAACGTCATGTTCCATTTATATATATATATATATATATATATATATATATATATATATATATATATATATATATATATATATATATATATACATACGAGTATACATGTACGGATGATGAAGGCCCTACCTTCAATATTATTAACAATAAGTGGTTGACTGTATTTCACTTGTGGATTATTTTATTATATTTATATTAGGTGTTCATATGTAGGATTTGTTAGCAAGACTTGACCAGATCGTACGAGTGGGTAAGTTGATGTGTGGAAGATTTGACGTGGGGTTGTGGGTTGGTGTGGTGACTGCATTAAGTGCATCTAGAGCTGACACAAGGGAGACATCATCTTTAGTGTTAGATCAACACATCTGACGCGTGGGCCGCGCGGAGACCCAGGAATGTCACACGACAGACTGTTGACACACCCACCTGATCTGCCCCGCCCCCAGACCTCACCTCGTCAGTAAAAGCTAGGACTACCGTGAGAGTTACATACTGCTGTAGAGAAATTTTTTATACACCTCCGCTACAGCCCCCATTCCACACACATGTATACAAACGTATGCACACACACACACACACACACATGCATACAAACGTATGCACACACTTCTAACGTGGGAGTTAGAGATTACAGCAGAAAACATTTCACCACCTTCCCCGCACCTAGGGCAGAAGTTTCTACACAAAAGTTGAATATACGAGATACATATCTCTGAACAAAAATGCACCCCTTAGCAAAGTAGCTACACCTAAGTACACAAAATATTCACCTCCCTCACCCAAATCCCTACCCCCTAAAGCAGGGGCGGATTAAGCTTGGGCGGGGCCCCAGGCTTAAAATTTTTGGGGGCCCCTGATATATATATATATATATATATATATATATATATATATATATATATATATATATATATATATATATATATATATATATATATGTAACGAGCGAACAGTTACCCTGCTCGCAACGCCACATGTTACGAGACTATTTGCCTGTAGTGCCAAATGTAACGAGTTTAACCACTCATGCTACACAACATCGACTACAGTAGAAATACTCGAAGATGCAGGTTCGCTATTGATCCTTTTATTACATGAATCAAGAAATGCTTCAATATAACACAATGAATCAACAGGAATGCTTCACAATAATAGTCTGAATCAACTGACCCCTAACAGTCCTCACTAGGCTTCATATAACTGAATCCACATGTCTATTGTCCTTCTTAACACAATATAACCAACTTGATATGTCACACAGACTGACTGATCTAAAGCGAGCGATGAAGAGAGCGGGCGATCGAAAAGGGAAGAGAGCGAGTTCAGCCGTCCCCTCCTATTTATCCCTTGTATTCGTACTCGTCTTCGTACTTGTATTCCTCCGTAATCGATACTTGTACTCGATGTCTCCGACTACTAGTTGCGCAGTTCTAACGTACAGTCCGTTTAATAAACATCTGCATCCTATCAATCAAAGTTGACAGGCCGTCTGAATCCCCTCGTACCGTTTCCCAAAATAGCACGCGTTGGCTTTGAGATTGTTATCAGTCCGATCTAATAAGCCACCTGCTATCAGTTGCATCAGACTGTAATACTGCGTCTCGGCTTATCGTTCGTTATCAGTTGCATCAGATTTGTAACTAGTAGCTAGGCCTACCCTAGTTACATCCACCCCTGCCTTTTTTTGTGTGTTTTCAACCACAAACAACGCCTGGCAGGTGCACTCCTCCATAGTCAATCGCACAATCGTAAAAAATTTTTATTGTTCCACTCACTGTCCACGTCGTCCCATTCGTATACGATTGACAGTTATACCTATTTCACATATCAACTGTGTCTACATCATCTTCCTGAGACACAAAACAGTTCTAGAATTCACATCCACCTTTTTTCGTTTGGTGCCTTCACCAGTTCACTTTTATGACTTTTTGAACAGTCTGTTTTCATACCAGCGCGACCATGAAAGAATTGATGGTTGCTGACAAAAAATTTCGTATTCTTTCTGTTTCTCAAACTTCTCCGCGGACCACTTATCTGATGGTCTACTGTCTCTCTGCTTTTGGAGGGACCGGGATCCTCCTTGTTGCCGGTATCCTCCCCTTGTGTGTCGCTGTTGTTCTGTTGATGGTGACATGGTTTCGGGATGGGTATGTGAATTTCCGTTATAGTTTCCGGTTCCCTAATTGTCTTGGGTTTCCTTGTGTATAACTGCTCTTCTTGCCTATTCCAATATTTCTTTAATTGAGCAATATTCGCCCACCGATCCGGTTTGGCGTGATCGATGGGTCTTATCTTAAAGGGGCCACCTGCTACTTTAGGCATCTCCACGACTTGCCATATCTCCTGTCGCCAGAGGTCGTGGATTTTGTTTCTGCCTAACGGGTGGCTACGCAGTAATACCCTGTCGTTCAGTTTGAGTGGCGGGTCCTTTGTCTGTACCGGCGGTTCCCTTCGCCGTGCTTCATGTTCTAGTCTTTCCTGTACTACCCTGTACATTTCTCTAATTCGTCTCATATGTTCATTCACATATTCCAGTGCAGTGTATGAGCCAGTCATACTCTCCTTTTTTCCTAGGAACAAATCAAGAGGGAGTCGAGCCTCCCGTCCGAACAGCAACATGTATGGCGAAAAGCCGGTTGTGGCATGGGGTGTGCAGTTGTATAGATATACCAACTCTGGGAGAAAATCAGGCCAACGTTTTTTCTGTTCAGGTTCTAGCGTACGCAGCAAATCATGCATGCTGCGGTTGAACCGTTCACACTGTCCGTTTCCTTTCGGATTAAATGTGGTTGTTCTAGATTTGTTGATCCCGTAGTGGCTGCACAGTTGGTTAATTACTTCTGACTCGAAGGCCCTTCCTTGGTCAGAGTGTAATTGTCTTGGTATGCCATATTTGATGAACCAATGTTCTATTAAGACCTTTGCCACTGTTTTGGCAGTCTGATCTCGTGTGGGCACCGCCACAGTCCATTTGGTGAAAACATCAGTCATTTCCAACACATGTTCCGTCCCATCCGATGATTGCTCCAACGACGTAAAGTCCATAGCCACAATCTCTAGTGGTTTTGTCGCTAATAGGTGTCCCGATGGCTGTCTCATTTTGACAACTGGCATTTTCGCATGCTGACACCTCACACAAGCCTCACAATGGCGTTTGACCTCCATTTCCATATTGGGCCAGTAACACCTCCGTCGTAAAATTTTGTGCGTCCTGTCCTGACCCTGGTGTCCTGCCCTGTCATGTGCCAACCTTAGCACTTCTTCTCGTAACTGTCCAGGCACCACCACCTGGTGTATTGTCCCATCAATTTGGTCATGAATTCTCCGCATGAGAACACCATCCTCTATACTGAGACGGTCCCACTGACTCAGTATTTTCTTTGTTTCTCGACCAAATTGTTCTCTTTCCCTTCTTCCTGGGAATTTTTGTTCCTGGACGTATTTCAATAGCGGTTGTAAGCCACTATCCGTTCTCTGGGCATCTCTTATCTTTTTGTGATTAAGGCAATTAAAATCACTACTGTCCATATGTCCGGGCTCTGTGGATATGTGCTCCACCCCGGTCTGTCCGTTTTGCATCACTTGCACCCCGTGAGGGATATCTGTTGACGTTCTGACCTCACATATTCCTGTCAGCGTTTCTTCCTCATCGCCCGGTCTCTCGTAAGGATTCCTTGATAAGGCGTCCGCATTGCCATTGGACCGCCCCGGGCGATATTTTATCTCTAGGTCAAAGAGTGCCAATTCTGCTGCCCATCGCTGTTCGATGGATCCCAACTTTGCTGTCTTTAGGTGACTCAGGGGGTTATTGTCAGTGTATACCACACATTTAGCACTTAATAGATAGTCCCTGAATTTCTCAGTCACAGCCCATTTTAATGTCAAAAGTTCTAGTTTCATGGCGCTGTAATTTGTCATGTTCTTCTCTGATCCCTTCAGAGCTCGACTGGCATACGCAATAACCCTGAAGCCTTGCTTTTGTTGTTGTGATAGCACAGCTCCCAGACCTTTAGAGCTGGCGTCAATTTCTAACCGAAATGGTTTGTCAAAGTCTGCGTATCCCAATATCGGCGCCTCTGTCAAAGCCTTTTTCAATAGCTTAAACGAGTTCAGGCATTCCTCAGTCCATAATTCACCTATCAGTTGTGTTTTGCCTTTCTTTTTCTCCTTTCTGTGTTTCTTTGTCATTTTGTTTACCAAGTCATGCAATGGTGCGGCAATTTTTGCAAAACCAGGTACAAATTTTCTATAATAGGAAGCAAAGCCCAAGAATGACCTGACCTCTACCGTAGTTGTTGGTTGTTTCCATTCTTTAACAGCTGCAATTTTATCTGGGTCAGTGGCGATGCCATCCGACGAAATCACATAACCCAAAAAATGTACCGATTTCAGACCAAAGCAGCATTTGTCTGGGTTCAGCTTTACTCCTATCTCCCTAAGACGGAGAAACACTTGTTCTAATCTTTTTAGATGGTCCTCCCAAGTTTTTGAGTAAACTAGAATATCATCCAAGTACACCAACATTATTTGAAATAGAAAGTCACTCATAGCACTCTGCATTACTCGCTGGAATGTAGCAGGTGCATTAGTCAAACCAAACGGCATACGGGTCCACTCGTACAGTCCCAGTGGAGAAATAAATGCCGTTTTATGTTGATCGTTGGGGTGCATGGCCACTTGGTGGTAGCCACTAGCCAAATCCAGGGTAGAAAAAAATCTTGCTCCCCCCAACGCATCAAGACACTCATCAATACGAGGCAAGGGGAATGCATCCCTTCTTGTGATATTGTTCAATTTCCGGTAATCACAACACAGTCTTATCTCCCCTGACTTCTTTTTTACCACTACTATCGGTGCCGCATACGGGCTTGTACTGGTTGTAATAATTCCCTTTTTTAGTAGATCATTCAGGTGTGCTTTCACCGCCGAGTAGTGACTTGGTGGTAATCTTCGGTAGGGTTGCGCCACCGGCTTGTCTTGTAGTAAGGGTATCTGGTGTTTGATTACTTCCGTGTACCCCAAATCACCCTCATACGAGGCAAATATATCACTATATTTATTCAGCAATTCATTTAGTTTTGGGTCCTCAGTTTCCGGGAATGTATATGATCGGCCATCCTCTTTCTTCACCTCGGCCGTCACATTGACCGACCTAATTGTTACTTCATTACTGCTGGTATTGCTCAGTTCGATGCACTGTGCCGACCTTTGTACCTCGACGTTCTGTGGTACTCCTACCAGAGTATTAGGC
This sequence comes from Physella acuta, assembly GCF_028476545.2. Lineage (NCBI taxonomy): Eukaryota > Metazoa > Mollusca > Gastropoda > Physidae > Physella > Physella acuta. The sequence continues at coordinate 148,473 of NW_026732751.1, read as the reverse complement.
GGTATAAAAATTTCCTCATCCAAAACATTTGCCACTAATCCTTGAACTAGTCCATTTTCCGCTGATGTGTATGTCCGCAGTAACACGACGCCTGCCCTCAGTGCGGCGCCACATGGTTCTATCATCACATCACCATTCACGCTTCTATCACCAATTTGTAATGTGATTGCCTTGACCGTGTTTGCCGGGACTGATATCCTTCCTCTGGTCTTGGCAAACCTGGCCAACTTGGATCCCCGACCTGGTGTGGTCGATCCGACAATATTTGTAAGAAATTCTGGCAACTGGCCAAGAATATTCATGCCCAACAGGCAAGGTATATTTGACACATTTGTCTCTAGGTTGTGTTTCGTAACGAACACCCCAACCTGCTTCAACCTATGTCCTGCCACCACGACATCCGCCAGAAAATAACCACAGTATGGAATGGTTAGTCCATTAGCTGCCGTCAGGCGCATGCATGTGTCAGACCTCAACCTATGGTCTTTTCCTTTCATCCATTTGGTGTAAAAATTTTCCGTGATTGTCGTCACCTGGGAGCCTGTATCCACAATTGCCTTCACCGCGATGTCCCCAATCGTAATCACCATTTCGGGACAGACTCCCATCATTTTGCTTCTTGGGCCATAACCTCGCCCCTCTGTAGCCTGACCCTGCCTTACAGAGGACGACCGTTTCCCTGGCAGTACCGTGCCATGTGTCCGGGTTGTGAACAGGACAAGCAAATTGGTCGACCGTCGGCCGTCCATTGGAGTGATGGCTTGGCAGGACGCGGCCGTCCAACCCGTCTCTGTTTTGTCCCGTTCTTTTCCTGATTCTCAGCTGTTGACCTGCTTTCTAACCTCTCCAAACGTTGGTCAACCTTATCTAGGTGGGCCAACAGTTGAGCCATCATGGTCTCCATCGTGTCGGCCCCTGTGGGTGGGGATTGTCTCTGTTCAGGCACAGAGACTTTGTCCACCGAACAGTTCGATTGGTCCTCATCCTCGGACCTGCGGATCGCTGAGTTCCTGACCTGAAGGAAGGTCAACTGCGGGTCTTTGTGGACCTCCTCTTTCAACTCTCTTCTTAGGATCGGGGTTGCTAGCCCCTCGATGAAATGGTCCCTCAGTAGGCGCACATCAATGTCAGGTGTTTTGACCTTTACCGAATCAAAGGCCCTGTTCATCCGGTGTGAGTACTCCATCACACTCTCCGCCATTCTCTGCCTTAAGCCTACGAACCCTGCCAGCAGTTTCGATCCCGACCGTCTCTCCCCAAAGGTCTCCATAATCAGATCCAGCACCTTATCCGGATCTGATTGGATGGTTTTATCATGGCATTTGACCTCTGCCCTAACCGTCTCTCCTATACTGCCCATCAGCAGTCTTAATCTTTCCTCTGGTGACATGCCTCTCGAGGCCCAGGCCGCTTTGACCTCTTCACTGAACCTGTTGGTTAAAGTTGGATCACCGTCCCCGTAAAATTTGTTAATGTGGGACTCTCTGGGTAGGACCACTATATGGGTCTGCTTCTCGTCCAGAGTAGACATTGTATTCCGTAAGTAAAACAAAAGAGTTCTTTCTTACCGTGTGTGTATGAAAAAATTTTCCTCGTTCCTCAATTTTCACAGTTCCTGAATGTCCGAATTCACACACACACTAAACACAGTTATGCACAAGGTTGACTATGGGTGCCTAAAGCGGCAAGTCTAGTTGAATTCATCCTGTCCGACGACGCCAATTGTAACGAGCGAACAGTTACCCTGCTCGCAACGCCACATGTTACGAGACTATTTGCCTGTAGTGCCAAATGTAACGAGTTTAACCACTCATGCTACACAACATCGACTACAGTAGAAATACTCGAAGATGCAGGTTCGCTATTGATCCTTTTATTACATGAATCAAGAAATGCTTCAATATAACACAATGAATCAACAGGAATGCTTCACAATAATAGTCTGAATCAACTGACCCCTAACAGTCCTCACTAGGCTTCATATAACTGAATCCACATGTCTATTGTCCTTCTTAACACAATATAACCAACTTGATATGTCACACAGACTGACTGATCTAAAGCGAGCGATGAAGAGAGCGGGCGATCGAAAAGGGAAGAGAGCGAGTTCAGCCGTCCCCTCCTATTTATCCCTTGTATTCGTACTCGTCTTCGTACTTGTATTCCTCCGTAATCGATACTTGTACTCGATGTCTCCGACTACTAGTTGCGCAGTTCTAACGTACAGTCCGTTTAATAAACATCTGCATCCTATCAATCAAAGTTGACAGGCCGTCTGAATCCCCTCGTACCGTTTCCCAAAATAGCACGCGTTGGCTTTGAGATTGTTATCAGTCCGATCTAATAAGCCACCTGCTATCAGTTGCATCAGACTGTAATACTGCGTCTCGGCTTATCGTTCGTTATCAGTTGCATCAGATTTGTAACTAGTAGCTAGGCCTACCCTAGTTACATCTATATATATATATATATATATATATATATATATATATATATATATATATATATATATATATATATATATATATATATATATTTATATCCCAATCAACATACTATTTAAAAAAAGCATGGATTAATTTAACTTATAGGAACATTCGACACCGGTATTTACAAAAGTGCTAATTTAAAAAGCTGTCAATTATGTTCAATGAGCGATTAATTGGATACAAACATGTACCAATTAAGTACTAATTTTTAGCAAGATTATATGTTGCCCCCCCCCCTCCCCACTCACTACCACGACACACACGCTAACAAAACACAGAGAGGCGAGATCCATCCGCTACGTCAGCAGTACTAAACATATGACTGTTTACTTTAGGCCTGTAGAAGTTTCCAACCTCTGACCATCGACCTAGCTGGGTACCTGGTGGTTGGACGATGTCCCGCAGCAGGTGATGCGGGAAGTAGAGCCTGGATAGAGCCTACGGATGAAGAAGCGACCAACATGTAGTGTTTCAAACCAACATCTTCGTGAGACTGATTCAGTCCACTTTTTGCCAGTTAGTTGGAGTTGACCTCCCTGGCTAATGGGACTCCTAAGCCAGTATATCCGTGTCACGATAGTTACTGAACAGTCATTCACGAATTTATATTTGGCATGAGGAAGCTGGAAATGCAGACTAACATTGAACAAATATAAATATCCATGATAATATCATAATGTCGTTATAGAACAGACGATAAAGACTGTTGGCACTTGTTTGCTTGCAGACGCGAAAAGAAAAAAAAAGAGAATTTCAAACCACTCCATGTAAGAAATTATTGATAACATACAGAGGTGAAACTAAGCCCAAATAAAACTAGTAAGCACGGCATACGCGTCAAAAAACCACACCTCCAACCTCTTAGGTGTCATCCATTTATAAGGCACACAAGAAAGTTGAATGTCCACAGCCGCCCTTTAAAGAACGCCATCCCTGGCCTGTTTCTGTCTAGGCCTAATTTAGGCCTAAATGTCGGTTACCTTATTATAGGGCCTAAATAGGTTTGCCGCGACATGACTGCCCATTGAGTTGGGTTAAAATAACCCGGGTACTGCCGTATTTGTTTTTAGGCCGTGTTTTTGTTATAAACAATACAGAGTATGATTCAATGAATGTGATGTCCACATAGCCCTGCCTTTCTCAACCCATACGTCATCCGCACTTTTTCATAATTGTCTAAAGTTATAGTTCCATAAATTGATAGTTTCTTATATTCTTACGATAAATCTATCTTCACGCCAACGAAATTACAAGCTAACTAATTAGGCCTAACGGTTTGTGGTCTATTTTGAATTTTTTTTATAAATTAAAAGTTTCGAGTTTACAATAGGGGGTAGAACGCACGACTGCTGACCCAAAAGTCCTGAGCTCTAATCCCAGGTTCTTATCCAAGAACACCGAACAGTTGGATACCTAGATGACTCTAACATTTTAAAACTACTAAAAGCTAGGCAAAAATCTAGAACTGATCCGAATGTCTCATTTGCTGAGAACAACTAAATATGCGAACTTTACCTAATATTCCCTATGCTCACCAGGCCATAATGGGCAACTAAGAAATTAATCTAAGGAGTTTTAATCCAAATATCTAGATCTGGATATCCTGTACCTAAAAAATTAATATCCAAAACATCATTCTAATGACAAAAATGTAAAGCATCTGTCATACATTTCTTAGTAGTGTGGTTGGTAAGCCAAAACGGCCAGGCAGTATGTAATTGATTACTAAGGCTGGTCAATAATGTTGCTTGTCTGGATGCTTGCTAGTGAGACCTAATTCAGAATGTAGACCCTATGCCTAACATTTGTATCTGACTAAATAACTTTCAAGTTCTGTGCATTTTTTTTTTAAAAGGCGGCAATCATAGACTCATGTGTCAGAACTCGACCGCTAAAGTGTGTGCTCAAATATTAAAGCATTGGCTTTTATAGTAAAAAAAAATCAACAATTTAGCTTTAAAGGGAAATTTACTATGATTTAAAAAGGAAATTTGGGGGCCCCTAAAAATCGGGGGCCCCTGGCTGCAGCCCTCTCAGCACCCCCCTTAATCCGCCACTGCCCTAAAGCTTACCACACAAGAGAGACTCCCTTTACAAAATGCCCACCCCCTAAAGTTTACTACACAAGAGAGGCTTGCCTTACGGTGTGTCATGGAGTCAGTTAAAAAGATATTTGACCAAAATACCTCAGTCCCTGACATAAAGGTACAAAGACCCCAGATAGTCGCTGCGAGCTAATCTCGACTTAGTACTGACTGGGTTGTACAAGTGAAGTCATTGAATGGGACGTAGATGGATATCATGCTGGGTGCAATTCACACTGCACCCTTGTGATTTGTTAGGCTTAATTGTGACGGATATACAAGAGTAGCGTCAGAGTAGGGTCATACTATATATATATATATATATATATATATATATATATATATATATATATATATATATATACATATACATATACATATTATACATATACATATACATATGTCATATATATATATATATATATATATATATATATATATATATATATATATATATATATATATATATATATATATATATATATATATATATATGTATGTATATATATATACGCCCACACATACATCGTGTGTCAACCCACTATAGGTTGCTTTGTGCCAGTGTCACGGTAAAAAAAACTATGTGGAGACCCATGTCTTGCGACACTGCAGGGTATTCCGGAGCCGGTCGTGCCGGTGCCGGTTTACGACCGGCTTCATGAAAGCTATGCGTGAGTCAGACACGGGAGGGGAGATAACTGTTAGTGACAGGGCATGATGACGTAACTCTGTGAGTCTGCTATCGTCTGCCAGCCAGTGTCGGCACCAATACTTGCTGTATGGTCTTCTTGGGGGTGGGGCGGGGGGTGGGGGGGTACTGTTATTGTAATGATGTGCAAGCCGGTGTCGGCACTAATACTTGCTGTATGGTCTTGTTGGGGGGGGGGTTGGGGGGGTACTGTTATTGTGATGATGTGCAAGCCGGTGTCGGCACCAATACTTGCTGTATGGTCTTGTTGGGGTGGGGTGGGGGTACTGTTATTGGGATGATGTGCAAGCCGGTGTCGGCACCAATACTTGCTGTATGGTCTTGTTGGGGTGGGGGGGTACTGTTATTGTGATGATGTGCCTGTCAATGTCGGCACCAAAGTTTGGGACACGGTTCAGTGAACTCATCTAGCAAGACGTCAGAGTTTGTTTTCCACCTCAAGTACCTCGTCTTCAAGAAATATATTAGCCGCGCATTACACACAGTTGGCGCTACTAGTCAGAAATATTGTCAGATATATAGTCAGAAACATAATCATAATTGGCTAAAATACTGTTAGAAAGAACATAATCAGCATAATTATAACTAGCATGAGTATTAACACATTGGTTAAGTAGTTGTGCACCAAAACATCTGAACACAGGGAAATGACGATGCGTGAAGAAATAAAATATTGCAACTATGACATCTCTAGTGGGATCTGTTACATGCCAAAAATTGAGGAGAAACTAAACATGAGTAGACATTTTGAAAAACAAGGATATCATAGTAATACTCTCCTGGTTTTAAACTATTGAATGTAAACCCGCCGGTAGGTCGAAAGTGTATAGGATCTCGTGTGTTCAGAAAATACCGCCGTCAGGGTTAAAATAATGATGAGTTTAAGGGTTCAGGGAAACAATTAGAGTTAGATCAGGACAAGGGTTAGGGTCAAGGTGGAATGTGGATGCTAAAAAAATATCGAATGCTTCTTGTCGATATAAATATCTAAGCTGCTCGAGCTAAAAATATACAGTAAGTTGACATTACCCAAATATTATGATAATATACCGAAGCTGGGGGGTTAAAATACTTTTTGAGAGTGTCTCGGTATGTGTGTCAACGGATTTCATGTTGCTGTACCCATCTAGGTTTTCACTGTGTCAAACACTGAACTAATTACTGTAATAGTACTACTACCTGTAATAGTACTACAACCTGTAGTGGTACCACGACTTGTAGTAGTACCAGGCCTTCTGTAAAACATTGAGTTATTGATTGTAGTTATACTAGAAAATTTCAATTAAACATTGAATTAATGACTGTAGTGGTACTACAACCTTTCAATTAAACATTGAATTAATGACTGTAGTGGTGCTACAACCTTCTGTCAAACATTGAATTAATGACTGTAGTGGTACTACAACCTTTCAATTAAACATTGAATTAATGACTGTAGTGGTGCTACAACCTTTCAAATAAACATTGAATTAATGACTGTAGTGGTACTACAACCTTTCAATTAAACATTGAATTAATGACTGTAGTGGTACTACAACCTTCTGTCAAACATTGAATTAATGACTGTAGTGGTACTACAACCTTTCAATTAAACATTGAATTAATGACTGTAGTGGTACTACAACCTTTTGGTAAACATTGAATTAATGACTGTAGTGGTACTACAACCTTTCAATTAAACATTGAACTAATGGCTGTAGTAGTACTACAAACTTTCAATTAAACATTGAATTAATGACTGTAGTGGTACTACAACCTTTCAATTAAACAATGAATTAATGGCTGTAGTTGTACTACAACCTTTCAATTAAACATTGCATTAATGACTGTAGTTGTACTACAAACTTCTGTAAAACATTGAATTAATGACTGTAGTGGTACTACAACCTTTCAATTAAACATTGAATTAATGACTGTAGTTGTACTACAAACTTCTGTAAAACATTGAATTAATGACTGTAGTGGTACTACAAACTTCTGTAAAACATTGAATTAATGACTGTAGTGGTACTACAACCTTCTGTAAAACATTGAATTAATGACTGTAGTGGTACTACAACCTTTCAATTAAACATTGAATTAATGACTGTAGTTGTACTACAAACTTCTGTAAAACATTGAATTAATGACTGTAGTGGTACTACAACCTTTCAATTAAACATTGAATTAATGACTGTAGTGGTACTACAAACTTCTGTCAAACATTGAATTAATGACTGTAGTGGTACTACAACCTTTCAATTAAACATTGAATTAATGACTGTAGTGGTACTACAACCTTTCAATTAAACATTGAATTAATGACTGTAGTGGTGCTACAACCTTCTGTCAAACATTGAATTAATGACTGTAGTGGTACTACAACCTTTCAATTAAACATTGAATTAATGACTGTAGTGGTACTACAAACTTTCAATTAAACATTGAATTAATGACTTTAGTGGTACTACAACCTTTCAATTAAACATTGAATTAATGGCTGTAGTTGTACTACAACCTTTCAATTAAACATTGAATTAATGACTGTAGTGGTACTACAACCTTTCAATTAAACATTGAATTAATGACTGTAGTGGTGCTACAACCTTCTGTCAAACATTGAATTAATGACTGTAGTGGTACTACAACCTTTCAATTAAACATTGAATTAATGACTGTAGTTGTACTACAAACTTCTGTAAAACATTGAATTAATGACTGTAGTGGTGCTACAACCTTTCAAATAAACATTGAATTAATGACTGTAGTGGTGCTACAACCTTTCAAATAAACATTGAATTAATGACTGTAGTGGTACTACAACCTTCTGTCAAACATTGAATTAATGACTGTAGTGGTGCTACAACCTTCTGTCAAATATTGAATTAATAACTGTAGTGGTACTACAACCTTTCAAATAAACATTGAATTAATGACTGTAGTGGTGCTACAACCTTTCAAATAAACATTGAATTAATGACTGTAGTGGTACTACAACCTTCTGTCAAACATTGAATTAATGACTGTAGTGGTGCTACAACCTTCTGTCAAATATTGAATTAATAACTGTAGTGGTACTACAACCTTTCAAATAAACATTGAATTAATGACTGTAGTGGTGCTACAACCTTTCAAATAAACATTGAATTAATGACTGTAGTGGTACTACAACCTTCTGTCAAACATTGAATTAATGACTGTAGTGGTGCTACAACCTTCTGTCAAACATTGAATTAATAACTGTAGTGGTACTACAACCTTTCAAATAAACATTGAATTAATGACTGTAGTTGTACTACAAACTTCTGTAAAACATTGAATTAATGACTTTAGTGGTACTACAACCTTTCAATTAAACATTGAATAAATGACTGTAGTTGTACTACAAACTTCTGTCAAACATTGAATTAATGACTTTAGTGGTACTACAAACTTTCAATTAAACATTGAATTAATGACTGTAGTGGTGCTACAACCTTTCAATCAAACATTGAATTAATGACTGTATTGGTGCTACAACCTTTCAAATAAACATTGAATTAATGACTGTAGTGGTGCTACAACCTTCTGTCAAACATTGAATTAATGACTGTAGTGGTACTACAACCTTTCAATTAAACATTGAATTAATGACTGTAGTGGTACTACAACCTTCTGTCAAACATTGAATTAATGACTGTAGTGGTGCTACAACCTTCTGTCAAACATTGAATTAATAACTGTAGTGGTACTACAACCTTTCAAATAAACATTGAATTAATGACTGTAGTTGTACTACAAACTTCTGTAAAACATTGAATTAATGACTTTAGTGGTACTACAACCTTTCAATTAAACATTGAATAAATGACTGTAGTGGTACTACAACCTTCTGTAAAACATTGAATTAATGACTGTAGTTGCACTACAAACTTCTGTAAAACATTGAATTAATGACTGTAGTGGTACTACAACCTTTCAAATAAACATTGAATTAATGACTGTAGTGGTACTACAACCTTCTGTCAAACATTGAATTAATGACTGTAGTGGTACTACAACCTTCTGTCAAACATTGAATTAATAACTGTAGTGGTACTACAACCTTTCAAATAAACATTGAATTAATGACTGTAGTTGTACTACAAACTTCTGTAAAACATTGAATTAATGACTGTAGTTGTACTACAAACTTCTGTAAAACATTGAATTAATGGCTGTAGTTGTACTACAACCTTTCAATTAAACATTGAATTAATGACTGTAGTGGTACTACAACCTTTGTCAAATATTGAATTAATGACTGAAGTGGTACTACAACCTTTCAATTAAACATTGATTTCTATGTGGTCGTATTAGAACCTATCTAGGTTCGCAGTGTGTAAGACATTGATTTAATGCCAGAGTTTTGCATGCAATGATTAATTAGAAAGATTTTGATTGGAGCAAGAAAGAAAAATGTTACATTGATCGGAAATCAATCGATAGCCTAGGAAATAAAAAGTATCAATTGATCTCCTCATAGTTTCATTGGCATTTTGATTTCTCAATATTCTACCTTATGAAAAAAAAAAGGTTAAAGGTCGGGACTGGTCTGTTCGATGGCTGGTGTGAAAAACCTAAACTTGGCTCACGGCTAAAGTTCAGAGGTCATCCACAGTACCGGCTGGTCCCTGGTTACACCATGACCCGACTGACCACTCATCGACCACACCCACCCCATCCCACACTGGTCTACTCGCAGATCAACTCTGTTTTATCTGTTTTTGAGATCCTCTGACCATTACATATCACAAAAGTACATTTTCCATCGTATCTCATCTACTAAGATTCCCTTACAATTATTTCTTATCTACTTAGACCCTCCTTACAATTGTATCTCATTTAAGATTATCTTACAATTATATCTCATCTACTAAGATATCCTTACAATCAGGGCCGGCGCTACCTATAAGGCGAACTAAGCGGTCGCCCTAAAAATGGGTTGGGAAAACAAAAATTGAAAGTTTGAGGGGGGTGCAAATCGAAAGTTTGAGAGGGGGGGATGCAAATCGAAAGTTTGAGAGGGGGGGGGTGCAAATCGAAAGATTGAGGGGGGTGCAAATCGAAAGTTTGAGGGGGGTGCAAATCGAAAGTTTGAGGGGGGTGCAAATCGAAAGTTTGAGGGGGGTGCAAATCGAAAGTTTGCCCCCCGGGCGCCGGGAAGGGTCGCTACGCTTCTGATGATACGGGGGCATGAAAATATTGCGGGGGGGGGGGGGGCGCTTTTAATAAGTTTTGTCTAGGGCGCTAAATAACCTGGCGCCGGCACTGCTTACAATTATATCTCATCTACTAAGATCCCCATAAAATTATCGTCCACTAAGAAAGTATTTCCATTACATCTACCCCACAAACATGCCCTGCCCATTACACCTCAAGCACAAAGATGCCCTGCCCTATGCCCTATAAACTCCGGGTCCCATGCCAACGCCATCTTTTTTTTGTTGCCATCAAAGCATTTTTGTGGCCAATCAAGGACAGACAATTAGCATCAGCAAAGAATATTTTGACAGGGGGGATGACTGGGTTTAATGTAGTTTGAGATTAGATCTAAGTGAGGAATTTCTCTCAGCACTTTTGTTTGTTTACAAAAACTGTACGCTACAACCACTGACAATATCAACCCATCTATGTAAGTCAGATGACTGCAGTTAGCCCGGGTAGATTGGAAGTCAGATGACTGCAGTAAGCCCGGGTAGAGTCTAGAGAAATCCATGCGGTGTACTGATGTGTTGATGTGATTATGTATTCCAGAAAACGACTTCTTTTGATGTTTTGATCAAGGTTAGATAACTCGCACATGTTGATACAAACAAATCAGCCGTGTAGCATTGAATCAGTTAAACGTTATCGTATCTGTTTCCGGTAGGTTTGTCGCTGTCTCAACAGTGTGGGCGTGTCTTACTGCTGTGTCTTAACCCTGTGCCACCCACAAGTGTCTCATTGTATCAAAACATGCTTGTGTCTCATAATATATTAACCCTATATGCGTCTCTCTGTGTTAACCCTGTGCCACCCAGAAATGTCTCACTGTATCAGACCATGCTTGTGTCTCATATATGTGTCTCTCTGTGTCTTAACCCTGTGCCACCCACAAGTGTCTCATTGTATCAAAACATGCTTGTGTCTCATAATATATTAACCCTGTATGTGTCTCTGTGTTAACCCTGTACCTCCCAGAAGTGTCTCACTGTATCAAACTATGCATGTGTCTCATAATAAATTAACCCTATATGTGTCTCTATGTCTTAAGCTCATACCACCCAGAAGTGTCTTATTGTAGCAAGCCAAGCAGGTGTCTCATAATATATTAACCCTGTATGTGTCTCTGTGTCCTATGTCCGTACCACCCAGAAGTGTCTCACTGTATCAAACCATCACATATCAACCCCATACGTGTGTCTCTCTATACACCACCCCAGGGCTCCTACTATGTCACCTTTTGCAGTGTGTCTGTTTGTGTCAACGTACCTCCCTTGTCTCTATCCTGTCAGTGTCTCATTGTCTATGATCTATTACCCACCCATGATTTTCAAATACTAGACGGAAGTGAAACTACGCTAACAAAACCGTATGAACGAACGCTGCAACATATACACCAGTCTAAGACCACACAAGACACTGTCTTCTTGTCTTCTTGCGTTCTCAGTGTGTTTTTAGTCGTCGATTGTTTTTCCTTTCGAGAGTATCCCGTTACTATAATATTATGATTATGTCCTATCAAATATGTCCTTACAATGTATTGAAACCATTTAGTAAATAAACAACAGAATGTCCTCTCACCCATTAGCACACTGTGCTGTAGGACCACTACATATTTCAGGTTAGTGAAAATTTAAAAAAAAAAAACCAACTCACCATTAGTTCTACAAATCCACTGTCACTGTACAACATAAAAAACGAAAAAAGTAACGTCGTTCCGCTAATCCCATGATAATCCAACTAGATTAGAACGTCTATAAATATGAACAGTTTTTTTTTTTTTTTTGGTGTTGTCGATATTTCACCTCTCCCCTGTTGGGTCCGGGCGTGGTGGGACGGCAGACTATCGTGCAGGCAGTGGTTGTGCAGGCACCACACGGCACCGTACGGGCCCTAGCTAGCGGAACGGCGCCCTATTCAATAATAGGAAGACATGAATCAACCCCCCCCCCCCCCTCCCCACAGTCTCGCGTCGTCAACCCGACAAGAAAAAAAAATTTTGAATGCCGGATATTTTTTTAAAACTTTAATTATATCTGGCTTTCGTTTTTATACCTTATTTTTAAAACGTAAATATAAAAAAGTAGAACCGGAAAATCTGTTGAAGTATGTTTGAGTTAGTTTAGATACAACAAATAGAAAGAAAAAAAACCTTCCCTGTGACGTATATTGAAAGGGCATGCTAATGACCGAAAAGGCAGATGTGTTAGGCTAATGCAAATAACACACATTCAGTGAGTTTATTCTAGCGTGTAAATATAGTGTAGCGTGCTATGCACGCCCATCTCCATATCCGGTGCTAATTTTCTTTTTCATCAGCTGATTCGTTTATTTAACACAAAGGAGAAAAAAAAGTGATTTTATAAAAACAAATTTTCATCCTGGGTGCGTCATGGTGGGATGGTTTTGCCTCGCGATCTAGCGGAAGTGATTTGTTTGGTGTGATACGCAGGCTCGCGAGGCGCTTGATTGGTCGTATATTCTTGCCGTGGAGTAAGGAGCAGAAAAAAACGTTTAGAAATATTTGTTTCAATGGACCAAGCCGAGATGTGGTTTTCAGACTGTAAATAGAAAGTAATTGCGGAAACCGGAAGTCATTTGGGTAAGGAGGAGGGGGAGGGGGTGGAGGATGGGGGTCTTACAGTTTTTCTTAAGCACCGGGGTGAGATGGGTCAGTCTTGAGTCGGTCCACAGACATGGTTACTCCGTACCGTTTGGGGTAATGCCCGGCTAGTGGGGGTCAGTCTAATAACGGGTGTGCTAGCCAGTGGGGGTCAGTCTAATAACGGGTGTGCTAACCAGTGCCTCTTAATGGCCGGTATTTAATAGCTTTAGGTTTTAAGGGGGGGGGGGAGGTTAAGGGGGCTAAATTGTATGTCTGGGAAACCGCTTCTGTGATGGAAAAATAATATTTATTTCAAGGTCGTTTTAACAAGTGAGTGAGTAATACAAGTATTGTAAACAAAAACACGATAATATATAAGCATGAATTGAACACAGGACAATGTAAGTGGTAATGGACCACGGCAAGATGTAAGCGGTAATGGACCACGGGACAATGTAAGCGGTAATGGACCAGGTGGATGATTTAAGCATGAATTGAACATGGCACACAGTCAAATATATGAAATCAGAACAATCTATATATTAAACGAACACATGAAGCTCAAAACAGTAACTAAACACATTATGATGTAAGCAGTCATGAACCAAGGGTTGATGTAAGTGGCAATTAAATATATGATGATGTAATCGGTAGATGACACAAGAACATTGAAACAGTGGCAAAGGGGCAGTAATCGAAGGATCACTTAATTAGTGCCCTCAGCCCACCAAATATATATTTTTATGGGGATATATTTTCAAAATGGGTCCACCATAAAGTGGGGCCCTCAAATCGTTTTCTCATAGTACCCTGGGCCTCCGGATTATTTCATACAGGGCCCCGTATCAACTTAATCCTAACTCTGCCCTATCAAATCTATAACCGTTAAACCCAATCAGCCGTGTCGACGTGCCATCACTTCCAGCCCATGGCACAAGCAGAATGTTAATTAGGCTCAGCTGCTGGTGTGGGCTGTTGACGCCAGGCGAAGCGTGAGTTCAAATCCGTGTAGCACCGTTGTAATGACGTCCATTCTGGGAGGCTTGTAGACGGCCAGCCAAGTTCGATCAGCGCTTGATCGAGTCGATCAGCGCTTGATCGAGTCGATCAGCGCTTGATCCAGTCGATCAGCGCTTGACCGAGTCGATCTTCTGGCTAAAACAAACTAATTCGGTGTCAAGATTAAATCAACCGGAGTAATCGATCAATCAATCAATGGTGTTGAATGGGTGTTCGATTTTTTTATATGATGTGTGTAGGTTTTCAGCTGCTCATTACAAGGTTACGTTTAGAAGTGGGCGGGGTGGACAGGGGGAGGGGGGGGGGGGGGTTCAAAAATAAGAAGTGATTGTTGCTTTAAAAACGTTCACATTCATTAGCTGAAGTGTACTCTTGTATATAGTCTGTTTTGATAAATCCTGGGGACAATAAAATACTTAAAAAAAAACTTTTTAAAAAACCACGTTTTTCTTGTGGACTAAAAAGTACAAAATAACTATTTACATACATTTGATGACAAAAAACGTGGGTACGTTCAACATCAAATTTCCCGACCCATCTGCTCGACCCACGTTTTTTGTCATCAAATGTATGTAAATAGTTATTTTCTACTTTTAAGTCCACAAGAAAAACATGGTTTTTTAAAAAGTTTTTTTTTAAGTATTTTATTTTCTCCTTTTTAGTCCGTTGCTACACATAAAAACGTGGTTTTTAAAAAAGTTTTTTATATAGTTTATTTTCTACTTTATCTAATGACTTGATTAAGTATGAATTGACTAAGTGTTTATAAATACACGGACTAAAAAATCTTGAGCGACCAGGATTCGAACCTGGGTTGTCGCGGCCACAACGCGAAGTACTAACCACTATACGATCACGGCCAGCGCGCTCACATCGATTGGGGCCGAAGTAACTGTGTCAATAAGCCTACAGTCTTGTCGGTATCTTTAGAAATCATGTCCTCAATTTTATGGTCCTTAGGGCGTAATTAAATTAAGCTAATTAAGGTCTCTAATTGCTAGTTTTTATGATTGCATCTGAAATTGTTAGGCGAAAGTAGCCTGCCTGCCAAATTTCAGAGCTCTAGAGCAATCAGAAGTGGGTTAATTTTCGATGTCAATTTTAACAACAAACAAACAAACGCGAAGCTGAGTTAAGAAAAACGTTTTAATAACTAACAGGGAAAGTGCGAGCAAAGGGAAAGTGCGAGCAAAAGAAAGTGCGAGCAAATGGAAAGTGCGAGCGAAGGGAAAGTGCGAGCAAAAGAAAGTGCGAGCAAATGGAAGTGCGAGCGAAGGGAAAGTGCGAGCATAGGGAAAGTGCGAGCAAAGGGAAAGTTAGAGAAAAGTGAAAGTGCGAGCGAAGGGATAGTGCGAGCAAAGGGAAAGTGCGAGCAAAGGGAAAGTGCGAGCAAAATGAAAGTGCGAGCAAAATAAAAGTGCGAGCAAAAGGAAAGTGCGAGCGTTCATTCAACAGCTGCCTCAGACTAATTCAACAGATTAACTAGCAGGACACCATCCGAGTTCTGTAGAGGAGGTGGAGCTGGATTTAAAGTCTTTAGAGATAACCCTCAACAAGCATCATCAGAGGAGCTTTCAGGTGAAACCCACACGGCACCGGCAAGTGAAGGGAAGAATCTGTCGCAGCACTGATAGTTCAGCTTGTTGTGCTCACTACATCCTCACAGCTACAGTTTGTGTGCAGCATCTGTCATGGTCCTACGTCTGTCATGGTCCTACATCTGTCATGGTCCTACGTCTGTCATGGTCCTACGTCTGTCATATGTAGGCATTATCCTGAATCTGTCATATAGAATCATGGTTCTACATCTGCAATGGTCATACATGTGTAATGGTCCTACATCTGTCATATGGAGTCATTATCCGACATCTGTCATATATTCTGGTCCTTCATCTGTCATACAAAGCCATGTCATACAAAGCCATGGTCTAGATCTGTCAACTAATGTCATATTTACCTTTCCCGTGTCATAAGTTACCTTGAACTGTTGTCCAACATTCGATACGTTCAAACATTCTCTTATATTTTCACCAGAGCCTAAAGTTTCCTGAGACCCATGATGAAAAAAAAAAATTTAAACCCAAAAGTAAGCCACTAAGCCTCTATTAAAGACCCTATACAAACTTTATAATAAAAAAACAAGGAGCTGACCTTCACCGTGAGATTTAAATAGACTCAGTTATTTACATTCCGGTGAAAAGACCCAAAGCGGATTAACAGACGTCTCCGGCCGTAGGGCTCGCGTCATCGCAACTCGTCTGTGTGACGCCCGGGGAGGGTCCCATTCATTCCGCCCGACCCCGCTTCCCCGGCCCCGGCCAGATTTCTAATGCGACTCAATTTTAAAAGCGAATGTCGGCCGGGCTTTACTCGAGTGTGGCTAATAAATTATTCGCTTTTTTACATTCAGTGGGTCTCGGGCTGTGGGGCTAACGGGTAGCCACAGGGATGGTAAATCTGGGGTAGAAACAGGGATGGTAAATCTGTGGTAGCCACAGGGATGGTAAATCTGTGGTAGCCACAGGGATGGTAAATCTGTGGTAGCCACAGGGATGGTAAATCTGTGGTAGCCACAACTGTATAGACTTGACTGAATGAGGTAGCCACTAAAGTCTAGATTAGTGAGGTGGAACATTTGTGGTAGCCATCGATGATCTAGTCTAGACTTGGCCGCACGAAGTATAAAGTGCACATTTATAAGTTGACTAGACTTAAATACGAGGTAGCCACAACTAGCGATGATCTTGTCTACATTTCTCAGTCCACCAGACGAATAAGGTAGCAATAGAGACATGGTATAGACACAGCTTGAAACAAAGAGTAGCCCTCGCTACCTGGTTTATAAATATAACAAAAATTGGCTACAGTAGTTAAGCCACATAACCTCGAGGGAGGGGGGATGAAATCGGATTTTATGGACGGATCGCACGTCACCATGACGTGGTCATCGCTATTTTTATCCGCCTTTAATTCCCCAATGAAAGCTAGGTACCCGTTACGTCTGTGTCGGCTCATGGGCACATCCAAGTCTAGATCTAGATATGTTCGGTGTTCAGGCTCTAGTATTCGAACCCTGGACCTTTGGATAAGGATAACAAGCTCTAATACGTTCCGCTCCGTAGGACTGGAAGAATGATGGACCAGGTGTATTGTGAGACTGACCACGATGTTGGAAAATTTGAGAACCACTGGTTTAGTATGATGGGAAGCTGTAGGCAATCATCGTGTGTAATGTAAAGACGGTGTAAGCAATTATTGTGTGTAATGAGATGAAGGTGTAGGCAATCATCGTGAGTAATGTGATGATGATTTAGGCAATCACTGTGTGTAATGTAATGACAGTGTAGGCAATCTTCGTGTGTAATGTGATGACAATGTAGGCAATCATCGTGTGTAATATGACACTGTAGGCAATCATCGTGTGTAATGTGATGACACTGTAGGCAATCATCGTGTGTAATGTGATGACGATGTAGGCAATCATCGTGTGTAATGTGATGACGATGTAGGCAATCATCGTGTGTAATGTGATGACGGTGTAGGCAATCATCGTGTGTAATGTGATGACGATGTAAGCAACCAACGTGTGTAATCTGATGACGATGTAGGCAATCATCGCATGTAATATGAGGGTACGATGTCACTGAGTACTTGAGATTATCATCAGATTGTGTAAGAAAAGGAAGAGATAAGGCGATTGTAAAAAAAATTTATTCGTGTCTGATTCCCAGTCGAAAACTGACGACATTAAAACTGTGAAATAACTCGGTACTTGTAATGTGTGTTTGTAATGATCCGTTTAATACATACCTCTAGCAATAGGTGACTACAGGCCTAGTTGTCTGGTTATTTATACCTAAGGTACTCAATCCCAAAACATTTCTACAACTAAGTGACGTCCTAATATCAACGCTGCGTTTACCATCAAGCCAAGCCATTTTTTTTTTACAAGGCTTCACTAAAAAAACACCAAAAGACTGAGAAACAACCTTAAGACACACTTTTACGGAGTTTTGCTTATACGATGTATATTTGTTTTCAACCATTTTTATTTTATCTATAAGTTTAATTTTGACCATGGATTTGCTCGTGTTTTATAATAAATAAAAGTAACATTAGTTAAGTTTGGCTATTTGCGTCTTTACCTTAACGTTCTCTCACCGGCCACAAATAATGCGACGTGTTTAAGGTAAATTTGACGCCGGCTTCATATTTTTAATCCACATTCCCCATCAATAGATTAGAGAACAACGAGGGTAAAGACGGGGACACAAAAAACGAGTCTCATCTCCCCCCCCCCCCCCCCCCCCCCAAGCGAGTATTATACATTAGCCCTGTTAAGGTGTGCTAACAAGTGTACAAGATCACATTTCGACGAGACAATTTTTTTTACGAGCGATCCGGGGGAAGATAGCCCCGTGCCCTGGGACAATGGCCGCGACCTCAGCAAATAAAACAGGCCAGTGAATAAAGCAGCACTTGTGCAAATATGTTGGCTTCAAGTGCCGGAGTCTTGTAATAAAACACTTGCCGGTAGTGGAGTACACAGGGACGATTAGTACTGTGATGACAGGGAGGCGACTCTACCCTCAGAGTGGGATTTGGTGGCTCCTGGGTTTTTAAAGATGGTGTCACAATGTCGCGACTACAATCAGGGCAAGAGTTGAAGCAAAGTTTTGGTTTACATTAACGTCGTTTTGATATATCAGTTTAGTTGGGGTCTTATGAATATAGAAAAGTAAAGTATACACAAACCAACTCGTTTTATGAACAAATGTAAAAAAAATAATAATACTGCAATCCGTTGAGAATCGATAGAGAATGAAGACAAAGAGGAAGAAATTATTTTAACGTTACACGATTTGTGTTGAGTTTCGATTTCTTTTTAAGAGGGTGTAGTTTTGTAAAGGCTTAGATCTAGTATCGGTATATATAAATCTGGTGGGGAAAAAATATACAACAAATATGTTCCCCCCCCCCTTCTGAAAAACGTCTACACACCCAGCCACCCTTATTTGGAAAATATATACTTCTATCAGTGTCCGCTCCTCTCCATCCAACCCCTGCCCCCTGGATATTTTTGTCCGCCCCCCCCCCCTCTGTAAAATTTAAGTCCTCCCCCCCCCCCCCCTCCGAAGAAAAAGTCTGGAAGAAACACTAATTTAAACAGAGTTTTCTTTTTTTCTTTTCTTGAAATAGAGCAAAAATTGAGTTTGGTCCATCTGTAGGGGAGAGAGGGGAGGACAATGTAATCAAACCACTTTGAGTCTATTTGTGGGAGACTCGATATACGAGGTCTAAGGTGGCTGGGGTAGTCTGGTAGCCCCAAGACATGGAGGGGCAGAGGGTGGGGCCAGGGGACAGAGCGAGGGGTGGGAGAGCACAGCCCGGGGTGGAGGGGTCAAACGAGAGGGGTTATGGGATCAACTGATCACACGATGTTGCGTGTACAACAAATGACGTCATAATCAAATAACAACCTTTAAGAAAATATGAGTTGTTGTTTTTTTTACTTTTTACATCGTATGTTTCGGTTTTAGACCATCAAGTGTTTTTTAATATGTTCATGGTTTTTTTTTCGTTCAATGGACGGATCTATTGTTTGGGTTGTTGGCTGTTTGTGTAGTTGTGTTTATTAGTTTGAATCACTGACGTGTTTCTGTTAGTCAAACTTTTGCATTACATCCTACATCGGTCACTAGTGAGCCGTTGATTGCCGGCCATTGTGGAGGGGCCATTGCTAACCAGGGGCCACACGGATAAGTGGGGTCGGCCACAGAGATAAGTGGGGTCATACACACCCATAAACGGGATCAAGCTAGGCGAGCAGTCAATAGTTTGTCGATGGCTGTTGGCGAGCTGGATGGTGGTAAATATGTTGATGTGGGTGGTGGTTCAGATGGTGTTGTTGAGGGTGGTAGTTGACATGGTATTGTGGGTGGTGGTCAAATGTTGATGTGGATGGTGGTTCAGATGGTGTTGTTGTGGGTGGTAGTGTATTAGTGTACATGGTATTGTGGGTGGTGGTCAAATGTTGATGTGGATGGTGGTTCGGATGGTGTTGTTGAGGGTGGTAGTGTACATGGTATTGTGGGTGGTGGTTAAATGTTGTTGCAGATGTTGGTTCGGATGGTGTTGTGAGCAGTCAATGTTTGTTGATGTCTGTTGACGAACTGGTTCGTTGTAAAATGGTGTTGCGAGTGTTGTGAGTGATGGTAAAATGGTGTTATAGGTGGTTGTAAAATGTTGTTGTGGATGGTGGTGTTGTGAGACAGTCAATAGTTTGTTTATGTTTGTTGACGAACTGGGTCGTTGTAAACTGTAGTTCAGATGGTTGTAAGGATGGTGTTGTGGGTGGGAGTTTACGTGATATTGTGCATGAAAGATAAGATAGTATTTTTGAATAGACGACAGGATATTAAACATAAGTATTAGATCGTCGATGAAATGCTGTTTTGCATGGCTGATAATATGCAGATTTTTATGATTGATTAAAATGTTTTGTATTGTTGACAAAATAGCTCACATTGACCTGACTGATGAAGTCAAATAGCTCACATTGACCTGACTGATGAAGTCAAATAGCTCACATTGACCTGACTGATGAAATCAAATAGTTCACATTGACCTGACTGATGAAGTCAAATAGCTCACATTGACCTGACTGATGAAGTCAAATAGCTCACATCGACCTGACTGATGAAGTCAAATAGCTCACATTGACCTGACTGATGGTCAAATAGTTCACATTGACCTGACTGACGGTCAAATAGTTCACATTGACCTGACTGATGAAGTCAAATAGCTCACATTGACCTGACTGATGGTCAAATAGTTCACATTGGCCTGACTGATGAAGTCAAATAATTCACTAGGACCTGACTGATGAAGTCAAATAGTTCACCTTGACCTGACTGATGAAGTCAAATAGCTCACATTAACCTGACTGATGAAGTCAAATAGTTCACATTGACCTGAATGATGGTCAAATAGCTCACATTGACCTACTATTGCGATGAAGTCAAGTAAAAAAAGACTCAGTGACCTGTTCGACTGTTGCCTGTAGCTGTAACGTCCACAGGTCACCCACAAGTACAACCCATCCTACCCATACAGTTACAAATCTATTCACGTTGTTATCTCCCTCTTTCATCCACCCAGTTTTCCTATCTGAATATTAAATCAAGCAGACTTTGATCATCAATGTAAAGATGACATTTCTATTTCACTTACATCAGTCGTCCTTTCAGCTAATTTTTTTTTTCTCAGAATTTCGAATTGTAATTTTATAATACATTTTGAATATACTGTCCTATAACTTCCTGTCCAATATACGGCTTTTCAAACATACTGACCTATAACATACTGTCATATAACATTGTCCTATAACATACTGTGAAATAACTAACTGTCCTATAATATACTGTCCTATAACATACTGTCCTATAACTAACTGTCCTATAACTAACTGTCCTATAACATACTGTCCTATAACATATTGTCCTATAACATGCTGTCCTATAACATACTGTCCTATAACTAACTGTCCTATAACTAACTGTCCTATAACATATTGTCCTATAACATATTGTCCTATAACTAACTTTTCTATAACTTACTGTCTAATAACGAACTATCCGATAATATACTGTCCTATAACATGCTGCCCTATAATATGATGTCCTATAACATACTGTTCAATAACATACTGTCCTATAACATATTGTCCTATAACATACTGTCCTATAACATACTGTCCTATAACATACTGTCCTATAACATACTGTCCTATAACATACTGTCCTATAATATACTGTCCTATAACATACTGTCCTATAATATGATGTCCTATAACATACTGTTCAATAACATACTGTCCTATAACATACTGTCCTATAACATACTGTCCTATAACATGATGCCCTATAACATGCTGTCCTATAACATACCGTCCTATAACTTATTGTCCTATAACATACCGTCCTATAACATGATGCCCTATAACATATTGTCCTATAACATACTGCCCTATAACATGATGTCCTATAACATAATGTTTAATAACATATGGTCTTATAACATACTGTCCTATAACTTATTGTCCTATAACATGCTGTCCTATAACATACTGTCCTATAACTAACTTTTCTATAACTTACTGTCCTATAACATACTGTCCTATAACATACTGTCCTATAATATGATGTCCTATAACATATTGTCCTATAACATACTGTCCTATAACATACTGTCCTATAACATACTGTCCTATAACATACTGTCCTATAACATACTGTCCTATAATATGATGTCCTATAACATACTGTCCAATAACATACTGTCCTATAACATACTGTCCTATAACATTCTGTCCAATAACATACTGTCCTATAACATACCGTCCTATAACATGATGCCCTATAACATATTGTCATATAACGTACTGCCCTATAACACGATGTCCTATAACATAATGTTTAATAACATATGGTCTTATAACATACTGTCCTATAACTTATTGTCCTATAACATGCTGTCCTATAACATACTGTCCTATAACATACTGTCCTATAACATACTGTCCTATAACATATTGTCCTATAACATACTGTCCTATAACATGCTGTCCTATAACATACTGTCCTATAACATGCTGTCCTATAACATACTGTCCTATAACATACTGTCCTATAACATGATGCCCTATAACATATTGTCCTATAACATACTGTCCTATAACATGATGCCCTATAACATATTGTCCTATAACATACTGCCCTATAACATGATGTCCTATAACATGCTGCCCTATAACATATTGTCCTATAACATACTGCCCTATAACATGATGTCCAATAACATACTGTTCAATAACATACTGTCCTATAACATGCTGCCCTATAACATGATGTCCTATAGCATACTGTCCTATAACATGATGTCCAATAACATACTGTTCAATAACCAACTGTCCTGTAACATGTTTTTGTCAAGTTCTATCAGGGGAAACACATACACTGTACCCAACTTAAGTCAGGAACTTAATACAGCTGAGTGGGCTCATGGAGGTCCTTGAGTTCCTGAATTATTGTTTAATCAAAAGGGAAACTCGAAACTTCGAGGTGTCATGTATGTCGTAATTAAGATAATTAAGTTATGATAAGTTTGTTAAATGGTGTTAGTTAAATATTTATCATTAGCTACATTTAATATTCTTTTCCTGAATAGTTTCTATTTTTAAAATAAAGTGTGTTTTTTCTTATCTGAAAGGATGCCTGCTTCTCTAACACGTGTCTCTATAAACCACTCTACGACATCAAAATACGACCTGTCCCTACCTCTGATGTATGTAATACCACTAGAGTTGAAACTCTATTTAATAGTATTTTTTAAATGATGTTTGTGTATATTTTGTCGTCTTATTGTTTAGTGTAACGTAGGTAACTGTCCTTGATAAAATGCCTTGCCACGATGTAAAACAACCTTTGGCATCTAAGTAATTGTTGACAAAAGGCAGATCTGTTTGGTAAGGATCGTTACAAGATCCTTGTCTTGTCTTAAACCTATAATGTCTTGTAACAAGAGAGGATCGCTTTAAAGGCTTACATAAGAGGTCGGAGGTCTCTTTTTTTTCTCCTAAATATGTTATGGGAGCCGCTTACGTCTATGTTATGAGGGCCGCGCCAAAGTATATGTTGATCCACATACGTCTATGTTATGAGGGCCGCAAATGTCTATGTTATGAGGGCCGTGCCAAAGTATATGTTGGTCCTCATACGTCTATGTTATGAGGGCCGCGCCAAAGTATATGTTGGTCCACATACGTCTATGTTATGAGGGCCGCGCCAAAGTATATGTTGGTCCACATACGTCTATGTTATGATGACCGCGCCAAAGTATATGTTGGTCCACATACGTCTATGTTATGAGGGCCGTGCCAAAGTATATGTTGGTCCACATACGTCTATGTATGAGGGCCGCGCCAAAGTATATGTTGGTCCACATACGTCTATGTTATGAGGGCCGCGCCAAAGTATATATTGGTCCACATACGTCTATGTTATGAGGGCCGCGCCAAAGTATATGTTGGTCCACATACGTCTATGTATGAGGGCCGCGCCAAAGTATATGTTGGTCCACATACGTCTATGTTATGAGGGCCGTGCCAAAGTATATGTTGGTCCACATACGTCTTTGTTATGAGGGCCGCACCAAAGTATATGTTGGTCAAACCAAGTGTCAACTTTATTATCCTTTATTTTTACGATGTTTTTATCTGCTATAAAATAAAATAAATTCTGTTGAGGCATAAATAAATATCACATTTAAAAAATCACGAATTTTAATAAAATTTGTCAAGATTCATTTTAGATTATCTTTTTCTTTCTGAGTGGTCTTCATGGTGTAACCTTATAAAGTTTTAAGCTAGGGCGCTCAACCATAGGGAATTAATTGATGGTTTATGTTCTATAAAAACAATGTTCAAGGTTCATCACTATGATCAAGATCATTGTGGTCAAAGACTGTTGACGGTTTCATGGCATGCGTTTAAAACTACTCATCGGGGTCAAGACTGTAGAGAACTTGGGTCAAATCCTATTCATTTTAGTCAAGGTAGGTCACCTCGTTCCGATATTGTTGCTGTTGGTTCATGTCAGAAATAAACAGTGCTCATCAGGGTCAAGACAGTCGTAAATTAGGGTCAAATCTTGGCTATTTAGGTAAAGACAGGTCACCGTGGTCCGAGCTTGTTGTTGTCGGTTTCATGTCATGAATTAAAACAACTCATCGGGGTCAAAACAGTGGTAAACTGGGGTCAAATCCTGGTCATTTAAACTACGATAGGTCAACGTGACCCGAGATTGTTGTTGTTTGTTTTGAAAACTACTCATCTGGGTCAAGACTGTGGTTAACTTGGGTCAAATCATATTTATTTAAGCCGAGATAGGTCACCGCGTTCCGAGCTTGTTGTTGTCGGTTTCATGTCATGTATTAAAACAACTCACCGGGGTCAAAACTGTGGTAAACTAGGGTCAAATCCTGGTCATTTAAGCAACGATAGGTCAAAGTGGCCGAAGATTGTTACAATTTGTCATCGTGTTCTTACATACAACAACTCACTTGGACAAAGCCTGTGGTCAGCTAAGGACGACAACTGTTTATGATAAATCAAGTCCGACAAATACGGCAAGTTGAAAATATTGACATTTCTCTTGTCAGACATGATGAGTGGTGCGGGAGGTCGAGGTGTGATGTATTTGAGGGTGACACGTGGATGTGTGCAAGTGTGAGTAGTCAAATTCTGGAGGTACGAGATGAGAGTTGTATATGGTGAGGTCTGGGAGAGCACTGAGGTAACAACGCGTGGAGATGTGGCAAAGTGAGGTGTGAGAGGTTGAAATAATGTGAAAAAGGGATAGATCTGGGTGAACAAAGAGTGTGGAAGGAAATGTTGACATTGTGTCTGAAAAGCCGCACCAAAATATATGTTGGTCCTCATATATCTATCTATAATATATGCCGCATTAAAATAAAACATTCATTCCTCATTTTCCCCAGCTTTCATATTCAGGGCCTACATGGTTTCAAACTAATTTATGAGCCCCTTTTGATTCATTTCAAATCTCATATACGGCTGCGGAGTTGCAGTTCGGCGACATATTGTTTCGACCAAACTGATTAGCTAGCAGGTCAGTGGGGCAAATGACGGGGCTAGCAGGTCAGTGGGGCAAATGGGGCTAACAGGTCAGAAGGGCAAATGACGGAGGACAGTGGGCAAATGACGGGGCTAGCAGGAAAGTGAGGCAAATGACGGGGTTAGCAGGTAAGTAGGGCAAATGACGAGAATAACAGATTATAGGGCAAACATAATGGAAATATGTTATAGTCTATATTATTGTGAAATTGCAAAATATTTATGAGTTTTCAGCTTAATGCAATAACTGCTCAGCTCTGTGTTGAGAAACGCCTACGATAAATGGGTTCTGGGCTGAGAAAATCTAGAAGTGGGTTGTGGGGTGAGTTATGTACGATAAGTTACCAGATAATTTCAATGCCAGGGACTGGGGAAATCCCCTATTACCCACCGTCTTTTTTTTTACGAGTGATTCGATTCTACTTTTCTTTTTACTCAACTCCTCAGGGAATCTATCGACTGTGAGGAGGGGGTAAGTGGGTGGGGCAGGAGATTAAAACTATTTTATCAATATAAACGCTAATACGGTTGGCACTATAGGCGCCGAGGGTCGATACCGGTAATGGCGTTGTCTAAAGGGCCGAAATGGAGGCGTCGGCATCGACCCCTAACGGATCCACACTGATTTCTACTTTAGTTCCATCCCTATATAAGTATATATATATATATATATATATATATATATATATATATATATATATATATATATATATATATATATATATATATATATATATAAGAGTTTGTAAGTGGAGAGATAACCCCATATTTTGGCCAGACATTCTTAGACAGCTGAAAAAGTGACCTCACACCAAGACAGTGATCCGCTTATCCACACATCCATACAGTAGAAACTTTACTTATCCACCTATATATATACAGTGGCAACACCACTAATCCACTTGCCCATACAGTGGAAACTCCACATATCCACTCTAATGTTCCACCTCTACAGCTGAATCATGTCGCCTCCCACGGGCGTTCGACCAGCTATTGACTGCTGATTTATTTTACCTCCCACACCTCCACCCCCACCCCTTCCACCAAGATCCGACCGGCTTATGAGCTGATGATTACGATTTACAGTAGTCAATTTCGGTGGGGGGGGGGGATATAAGTGGGAGGGTGTGATGTTTGTGTTGAGGGGACTTAACCGCATAGCAAGAGCAACAAAAATTATAACGCCACCAGATCTAAGACAACTGATATACGAGAGCAAATGCTATCGTCTCGCTGTTTGTATTTTCCCCAAACAACTGATATACGAGAGCAAATGCTATCATCGCGCTGTTTGTATTTTCCCCAAACTTGGAAATGTTTGTACTCTGGTATTGATCATTTCCTTGACAGCTTTGAAAACGTCGAGTTTATTTTTAATTCATACGGCCTGTTATTTCAAGTGATATGGGCAAGTGGATGATCCCATCCTGGCAATTAGCTTGATGGCGTGGGATAAGGTAAACACGAATTGTCTCGCCACTTAGCTCGATGCTTCAGCTGTGTGGAGGGGAGAGGTTAAGGGGATCAAGAGAGAACGTTTGAGACGGGAAATTGAGACAAATCCTAATCTAACTTGATTAATTTGTTTAAATGTTTTCTTCTAAGTGTCTGCGTCTAGCTGTTTTTAAAGTTTGTTTTAATCTTATGAAAGTTGAGTCTGTTAAGATAAATATCTTTATTGCTGTTTAAAGATAAATTTGCGGTGGTGACAATGTATAGATAATTCTGCTATGTTGCTTAAAGCGAAATCTAGAATATTTGAGCCTCTCAGAAAAAAATCATATAAAAACCCTACACAAAACCACACACTTAACCACATACAAAACCACACACTTAACCACACACAAAACCTATAAAAAACCCCACACACGCAAAAAATCCCACAGAAACCCAGCCCGATTGACTAATAGATGCACTAACTGACTGAACAGAATACTAATTGACTGACCAATGCACCAACAGATTGACCAATGCTCCAACAGATTGACCAATACTCAAACAGCCTGACCAATGCACTAACTGACCGATGCACTAACTGACCAATCAACCAAGTAACTGACCACTGCACCAACTGACCAATGCACTGACTGACTGACCAATGCACCAACTGACCAATGCACCAACTGACCAATGCACCATCTGACCAATGCACCAACCGACCAATGCACCAACTGACCAATGCACCAACTGACCAATGCACCAACTGACCAATGCACCAACTGACCAATGCACCAACTGACCAATGCACCAACTGACCAATGCACCAACTGACCAATGCACCAACTGACCAATGCACCAACTGACCAATGCACCAACTGACCAATGCACCAACTGACCAATGCACCAACTGACCAATGCACCAACTGACCAATGCACCAACTGACCAATGCACCAACTGACCAATGCACCAACTGACCAATGCACCAAGTAACTGACCAATGCACCAACTGACCAATGCACCAAGTAACTGACTAATGCACTAGCTGACCAATGCACCAACTGACCAATGCACTAACTGACCAATGCACCAACTGACCAATACACCAACTGACCAATACACCAACTGACCAATACACTAACTGACCAATGCACCAACTGACCAATACACCAACTGACCAATACACCAACTGACCAATGCACTAACTGAACAATGCACCAACTGACCAATACACTAACTGACCAATACACTAACTGACCAATGCACTAACTGACCAATGCACTAACTGAACAATGCACCAACTGACCAATACACTAACTGACCAATACACTAACTGACCAATGCACCAACTGACCAATGCACCAACTGACCAATGCACCAACTGGCCAATGCACCAACTGACCAATGCACCAACTGACCAATGCACCAACTGACCAATGCACCAACTGACTAATGCACCAACTGACCAATACACCAACTGACCAATGCACCAACTGACCAATGCACCAACTGACCAATGCACCAACTGCCCAATGCACCAACTGACCAATGCACCAACTAACCAATGCACCAACTGACCAATGTACCAACTGACCAAAGCACCAACTGACCAAAGCACCAACTGACCAATGCACCAACTGACCAATGCACCAACTGACCACCACGCTGGTGACGACCTGTCACAAGCCCCCACCGACCAGGTCCCTACCCTGGCGCCGGGCTGGCTGACGTGTCGCCCGTCACCCCCCGGGGGTTAAGCCCGTGGGTGGTCACGGGTGAGCAGACCCCGGCGCGTCATCACAAATAGCTCGTCACTCTTTGTGTTAATTGGTGCGAACGTTACCCTGGACATAAAAGGACGCGCATTGACAGAAGAGGGGGGAGGGGAATGAAAGGTAATCAATTAGATTATTGTGTGGCAAGAGAAGCAATCACAGGCCTGATAATGAAACGCTGTGTGGACAAACAGGATTTTATAGGAACTCTCACACTGATACGTTCTCTGCAAAAAAAAAAAAAAAAACTGTCGGTTTTTTTTGTTTTGTTACCAATGCCTACGTTTAAATCGCGCCGCAATTAATCCAAGGCGATAAAGAGATCGTTGAACGCCGAAATTTTTTTTTACGTCCCCCTTAAAAAAACACAGAAAGTGCATCAGTCAGCCGCACCTGACGACCTAGTTGTGCCGAGGGTCTTCAATGGGAACCACCGTGGCTTTAATTGTGCGCCGCCATTTTGAAACTAGCTACTTCCGGTGTACAGCGAGTGCCGTTTGAATGTGACTAAGCGAGAACGTAATTTTTATTTAAAGGCCCGTGACGTCGAATGTTCTTTGTGACGTGACGGATTCGAACAAACTGTTCTTTGTAGTCTGTGCATTTGGATTTCTGATGACAGAGTGGTCTAGCGGTAGAACGCACTTGTTTTACCCCCCCCCCCCTCTGCCGTAGTCACGAGTTCGATACCCGAGTTGAAAAAAATGTCCCTTGACTTGGGGAGTGGGGGTCACGCATACATTGTTTCATATTATCAGGGGGGAGTGGGTTTCACACGATTGTCACGTTGCTTGCTGCCATTTCAAGAAAAACGTGACGTCATTCATGATATCTGTTCTCACTGTGGAACATGTGTTAAGTATAACACAATTAATGCTGTCTTCGGGGCGTAATCCGGTTTTTGTTTAACACCAGGAGAGATATGTTTAACAGAGTCGGATAAATTTAAATAGAATCCATGATGTGGTACAGGGCTGTATATGATATGGTACAGGGCTGTATATGATGTGGTACATGGCTGTATGTGATGGGGTACAGGGCTATATATGATATGGTACAGGGATGTATATGATATGGTACAGGGATGTATATGATATGGTACAGGGATGTATATGATATGGTACAGGGATGTATATGATATGGTACAGGGATGTATATGATATGGTACAGGGATGTATGTGATATGGTACAGGGCTGTATGTGATGTGGTACAGGGCTGTATATGATTTGGTACATGGCTATATGTGATGTGATACACGGCTGTATATGATTTGGTATGACTAGTTTGTACAAGTCTTTACATATAATGCTCTAGGACAGGGGTTCCCAACCCCGTGCCCGCGGGCGCCATGGCGCCCGCCGAACGATTCGTATGTGCCCGCCTCTC
The DNA here is from genome assembly GCF_028476545.2 of Physella acuta. NCBI lineage: Eukaryota > Metazoa > Mollusca > Gastropoda > Physidae > Physella > Physella acuta. The sequence continues at coordinate 118,069 of NW_026732751.1, read as the reverse complement.
ACTATTCGACAGAGACAGAATTTTTTTCATAAACATTATCGAATGGTAGGTTGCAGGGGATGGAAATCGAAAGTTTGAGGGGGGGGGGGGCAAATAAAACATTTGAGAGGGGTGCAAATCAAATGTTTTGTCCCGCGTGACGGGAAGGGTCGCTACGCCTCTGGAAGGAGTTTGTCGATTTAAAATATGTGGTGCCCGCCACCCTACCAATATTTTAGAATGTGCTCTAGAGTAAAAAAAAGGTTGGGAACCCCTGTTCTAGGAACTTACATGGTCTATGACAGTACGTTAAATTAATATGAAACGTTCAACTCCGTCACTTTACAACCTTGTTATATTTTAATATTAGCTTTATCTTATCATTGTAAATGTTGTGTAAAAGGGGGACGGGGGGAAGACTAGGCCTATATGCTTACTTTTTGAAAATGGCTATTGACGAATTCAAATGGAATACTCCGAAATGGAAGTAACCATGTCGTTAAAAAAGGGGTAACAGGACTAACCATTGTAATAAAAAGGGTGGATAGGACTCCGGTATAGATTTCAGACAAACACAACTCACTGTCCAGAGAAAACTGACCAGTGACGTCACATTTGACAGTCAAACTTAGGGTACCGTAAGTGACAGGTGTTGGCACAGTTCACCTTAGAATCTTCTGACATCAGATAAGCGCTCCGTCTCAATGTGTTGTCCACTGTTTTGGGAAGAGTCCATTATCGGGCAAAGGTGGGGAAATTATAAGAAGGGTGGACAAAGCGGATTAAAATATTGCCTTGAAAGGGGATGACAGGACTAAATTTCACTCACTTAGATTCACAACTCACAAATTTAGCACTGACGAAACCGTTACGTAACACTTACGACTGTCATAACGTGTTAACCACACTCGTGAAAATATTACATCACTAAAATCCAGGTATGGCTATAGGTGTTTACAATGTTAGAATATAAAATGAATGTGTTAAAAGTATCCAACAAGGGTCAGAAACTAGGATTAGGGATAAGGGATACGATGGGCCTTGTGAGATATACGATACAAGTGTATTAGAATTTACATTACTACGAGTAACCTAACACCCATTTTGTAGAGTAGATTTCAATTTCAACATATTATCGGACACTGCTCCCCCCCCCCCCCCCCCATGTGTATCGATCACGTGAGTTGTGTCCACATTTTGTGACGATGAGAGCTGGTTGGGGTGTCCAGATGCTGTATTAAGCTTGCCACCAGGTACTAATGTTCTGGGGTGTACTATATTTATAACATAGTGATACAGTAATGATAGGCATTTAGTTCTGTCTCATTCCGAATCAGTCGCTTTTATCATTAGCTGCATTCTCCAATAGCGAATGTTGTGTAAATTCAGGGGTGGGGGAGGGCAGGGCGGTTTGTCCACTAGTTGCAGATATATTCAACTATTCAATACAAATAGCTAGACGCACAATAAAACGGGAGAAACCATGTTTTTCAAAAGGGGTGAATAGGAGAACACATAGACATGTGTGGACAGGGTTTTAAGAAGGAATAAGTAGACAAACCATTACCAAATACGGGGTGGCAGGACAAACCATTGTCATGAAAAGGGATGACAGGTCTAAAATATGGCTGTAATAGAAACACAAATCACAAACGTAGCTGTTACGTAACACTTTAGACTGTCATAACCTGATTATGTAACTTGTGGTCATATTACATCATTGAAATCCCCAATATCACTCACAAACACATCACAACCTAAGCTGTTACGTAACTGGTTCGCCTGTCATAGCCTGGTTAAACTTGCGGTAATCATTCAAATCCCCGATGGTTGAGTTAGTTCAAACGTTCACCCCAAAATTATCTACTTAGTTACGTAATAGTGAAAACTCAGTGCGTGTCCTTAATCGGGGTTAAATTCAGTGACATCTCAGGTCAAATGTCAGATTGACCCAATAGTCCAGGCATAGAGACAAGTTAAAGTTGTGGCGACAAGGTCATCTGGAGGTCAGGTTCCAGTGGTAGAAGTGTGCATGAGTGAAGCAGGTCTTAGGATGATGATGTCAATGTTTTTGATGATGTAGTTCGAGGCTTACAATGATGTGGTATAATACTATTGTGGTTGTGATTCAATAACTATAAGAATGGGGTACTGATGATGTGTTATAAAGCCGATGTGGCTTTTATTCAATAATTATGATAATGTGGGTCCGTGATATGATGACATGGTACAATGTTTTTTAATTATGTGATTCATAGATTATGATGATGTGGTCAATGATGATGTGGATGTTGTGCGTTGCGTATGATGCTACGGTACAACTCTGGTGTTGGTATGATTTAGGGCTTATGATGATGAGCTGCAATTCTATATGGTTGTTGACATATTGAACATATTGGCACAGTTCATCTGAAGATTCTTCTGATATCAGAATAATTCTCCATCTGAAGGTTGTGTTGTTTTGACTAAGGGTCAACTATTTTTGGAAGAGTCTATTATCGGACAGAGGTAGGAAGATTATTTAAAGAGTGGACAAAGCAGGCCAAACCATTATCATGAAAATGGGATGACAGGATTAAAATATGGCTAAAATAGGAACACAACTCACAAACTAAGCTGTTATGTAACTTGCTTGACCGTCATAACCCGATTAAGTAACTTGTGGTCATATTACGTCATTCAAATCCCCAATACATGGCTGTATTAGAAACACAACTCACAAATTCATCACAGACTAAGATGTTACGTAACACTTTCACCTGTCATAGCCTGGTTACGTAACTTGCGGTCATGATTCAAATCCCCAATGGTTGAGTTAAGTTCAAACGTTCACCCCAGAATTATCTACCTAGTTGCATAATAGTGAAAACATCAGTGCGTTTCCAAAATCGAGGTTGAATTCGGTGACATCTCAGGTCAAATGTCAGATTGACCCAATAGTCCAGGCACAGAGACAAGTTAAAGTTATGACGACAAGGTCATCTGGAGGTCAGGTTCCAGTGGTATACATGTGCATGAGTGAAGCTGGTCTTATGATGATGATGTCAATGTTTTTGATAATGTAGTTCGAGGCTTACAATGATGTGATACATTGCTTATGATGATGTGGTATAATGCTGATGTGTTTGTGATTCAATGATTATGATGGTTTACTACATTGCTGAAGTGGGTGTTCGACGATTTTGATGATGAAATTCATAGATTATAATGATGTGTTACAATGCTAATGCGGGTGAAGTACATGGCGATTGTTGATGTGGCACAATTCTTATGATGATGTGGCACAATTCTTATGATGATGTGCTATAGTTCTTATTTGGGTACAATGTTTAAGATGATATGGTACAGTGCTTATGATGATGTGGCACAATTCTTGTGATGATGTGGTACAATGTTTATGATGTATGGTCAATTTTTATAATGATATGGAAAAGTCTAATGAATATGTGGTATAATATATGCTGTATGCTGTACAATCCTATAATCTGGATGTGGATGTGGTAGAGGACTGTATATGATGTGGTTCAGAGACAGTGGTTACAAAACTTACATGCAACCTACAAGATGTGGAATTCAACGGGGTATCTTAAGTGATGGGTGTTGGCACAGTTCACCTTAGAATCTTGTGAAGTCAGAATAATGATCCATCTCAAGGTCGTGTTGTTGTGACTTGGGCAACAAGTCGGAAAAAGTTAGGAGGATTATTTAAAGATTGGATAACAAGGTCAAACCATTGTCATGAAAAGGGTTGACAGGTCTAAAACTTGGCTGTATTAGAAACATAACTCACAGAGTAAGCTGTTACGTAACTGGTTTGACTGTCATAACCCGATTATGTAACGTGTGGTCATATTACGTCATTCAAATCTCCAACATATGGCTGTATTAGAAACACAACTCACAAACTCACAACCTAAGCTATTACGTAACACTTTCGCCTGTCAGAGCCTGGTTACGTAACTTGCTGTCATATTACATCATTTGAATCCCCGATGGTTGAGTTAAGTTCAAACGTTCACTTCAGAATTATCTAACTAGTTAAGTAATAGTGTAAACTCAGTGAGTTTCCAAAATCGAGGTTAAATTCAGTGACATATCAGGTCAAATGTCAGACTGACCCAATAGTCTAGGGCTCAGTTGAGGTTGTGGCGACAAGGTCAGTTGAAGGTCAAGTACTAGTGATAGAACTGTACCTGTCACAAATTTAGCACCAACGAAGCCGTTACGTCACACTTCCGGCTGTCGACTGTCATAACTTAGTTACGTAACGTATGATCTTACTACATCATCCGAATTCAAACAATGTTTGAGAATGGACTCTTCTAAAAAAAATAGGTATGTTAGGTGGCTTGCAGTCTTGTAATATAATGTAGTGTGAAAGGTCAGAAATTAGGAATAGGAGCAAAGTAGGAATAGGTTTAGGTATTTGCTGAAGAAAAGGGTTAGCCTCGATATTATCAATGTATAGAAGTATCTCGTTTCTTACCAAAACACTAACACCCTTGTTTAAAGAAGATTCCACTATTGCGGTATGACTGCACACTGATAAAATACCTCCACCCCCACCCCCTCAACAAATGATATTTATCTTTCACCCCAGAATTATTTACCTTGTTGTGGTGATGTTTAGTCTTATAGAAAGTGGAGGCTCGGTCACATCAAAAATTTAACCCCCCCCCCCCCCCCGCCCCACAATATCACAGTTTAATAGCCAATACTAGGGCCTTTGTGATAACAATATCACAATTTCACGACGTTTTGTCAGGTCATTTTTATTGTGTCTTATTTCTCGATTGTTTCTCATTGTCAAAGTCTTGAGAAAAATGGTCCGAATTAATTATATACAAATTAGCACTAACTTAACCAGTTCCATCCCAACCAGTTCTATCCCAACCAGTTCTATTCCAACCAGTTCTATCCCAACCAGTTCTATTCCAACCAGTTCTATCCCAACTAGTTCTATCCCAACCATTTCTACCCCAACCAGTTTTATCCCAACTAGTTCTATCCCAAGCAGTTCTATCCCAACAATTCTATCCCAACCAGTTCTATCCCAACCAGTTCTATCCCAACCATTTCTATCCCAACCAGTTCTATCACAACCAGTTCTATCCAACCATTTCTATCCCAACCATTTCTATCCCAACCAGTTCTATCTCAACCAGTTCTATCCCAACCATTTCTATCCCAACCAGTTCTATCCCAACCAGTTATATCCCAACCAGTTATATCCCAACTAGTTCTATCACAACCAGTTCTATCCCAGCCATTTCTATCCCAACCATTTCTATCCCAACCAGTTCTATCCCAACCAGTTCTATCCCAACCAGTTCTATCCCAACCAGTTATATCCCAACCAGTTATATCCCAACCATTTCTATCCCAACCATTTCTATCCCAACCATTTCTATCCCAACCAGTTCTATCCCAACCAGTTCTATCCCAACCAGTTCTATCCCAACCAGTATATCCCAACCAGTTCTATCTCAACCAGTTATATCCCAACCAGCTATATCCCAACCAGTTATATCCCAACAATTTCTATCCCAACCAGTTCTATCCCAACCAGTTCTTTCCCAACCAGTTCTATCCCAACCAGTTCTATCCCAACCAGTTCTATCCCAACCAGTTATATCCCAACCAGTTATATCCCAACCATTTCTATCCCAACCATTTCTATCCCAACCATTTCTATCCCAACCAGTTCTATCCCAACCAGTTCTATCCCAACCAGTTCTATCCCAACCAGTATATCCCAACCAGTTCTATCTCAACCAGTTATATCCCAACCAGCTATATCCCAACCAGTTATATCCCAACAATTTCTATCCCAACCAGTTCTATCCCAACCAGTTCTTTCCCAACCAGTTATATACCAACCAGTTCTATCCCAACCAATTCTATCCCAACCAGTGCTACCCCAACCAGTTCTATCCCAACCAATTCTATCCCAACCAGTGCTACCCCAACCAGTTCTATCCCAACCAGTACTATCCCAACCAGTACTATCCCAACCAGTGCTATCCCAACCAGTTCTATCCCAACCAGTACTATCCCAACCAGTACTATCCCAACCAGTTCTATCCCAACCAGTTCTATCCCAACCAATTCTATCCCAACCAGTTCTATCCCAACCAGTGCTACCCCAACCAGTACTATCCCAACCAGTGCTACCCCAACCAGTACTATCCCAACCAGTTCTATCCCAACCAGTGCTATCCCAATTAATTCTATCCCAACCAGTACTATCCCAACCAGTTCTATCCCAACCAGTTCTATCCCAACCAGTTCTATCCCAACCAGTACTATCCCAACCAGTACTATCCCAACCAGTTCTATCCCAACCAGTTCTATCCCAACCAGTACTATCCCAACCAGTACTATCCCAACCAGTTATTTTCGCTGTGGGCCATTGATGAAAGCTGCAGAGTATAAATAAACCAATGTTTGGGCCATCGGCCAACCATATTGAATACGTAGAACACTCCGATATCTGGGCCAATGGCCAAACCCTACCCGCCGCCCCATTACCGTCACGTCCAACTAATCCGCACAAAAAAGGCCAACGATTTAAACATGTAAGCCGCTGACATTATTATTATTGCCTGGCGTGATTATATGGGGGATTTGTCGTTTGATTGTAATAACGAAAGTGTGTTTCCACTCATTATCGGAGATTCCCCATAAACCCGACGTCAGCCAAATGTCAGGGTCGGCCATGAAATCATTACAGAAACAGTAGAGCCGGCGGTATTTGCTTACAGCGGATATCCCCGCTATGTCGGGAATGTTTTTATCAGGACGAGTTATGGCGTTGTTTACGAGCTTTTAATTTTATTGCTAGGTAAAAGTCTCGCTGGAAACAGTCTCAATGGAAGAAGGTTGGGAAAATACAAGTCGAAAGGTTTTTTATGGAGTGTTTTCTGTCACTGCATTGTTCGTTTTGTTTCGTTGTTTTTTTCATGTTTTTTTTTTTTTTTTTTTTTTTTTTTTTTTTTTTTCAATTCGAGGGTTGTTTTTTTTTTTATTCTTGAGTTAAAAGAAAAGTCAAGTGTTGAAATTAGTCACGTGGAGTACTCTATGCAAGGATCCCTCATCGTCGAGCTAAAAATAGCCCGTTGTTATATTTGACTGATCCGTCAGCAGACGGTTAAAAAACTCTGGCAATATTTCCTGTTCCGCTACACCCGTACGTCACGGGGAGCCAACCCTGTCAGTGGTGGGCAACCCTCATGACAACCCAGCGTTCAAAGGTTTGGTAGAGAAGTCATTAGCTTGAGTAAATTTTAATTAATTTTAAACGAAAGGGAAAGGGTTACGGGACTGGCGTGTTTTATTACACGGTGCAGGAACTGCTGGGTAGGGGGGGGGTTGTGGTGGCTACACTACGTGGGTGAGTGGTGTGGGAGTGTGTGGGTGTGGGGGCGTATGCGTGTGATTTTACGTTTTTGCGTGTGTGTTGCAACGTTTGATTTTAATGGGGATTTCTAAAGATTTAAAATAACACTAATACAGGTTTGGTGTATGAAAGTTGAGGTGTATTCGAGATTGTGTTGAATAGATATTTGATGAACTGAGATCTAGTGAAATAGAGATTTGGTGCAGCATCAAACTGATGAATAAGAGAAGTGGTGAATTAGGTATGTTGTGTCCTTCTGATTGTTTTATTCCACCCTCATCCCCTCCTTCATACGTCAACTTCACCCACTGGAGACCGTTTAAAATCGTGTACTGTGTACTTGTCTATCTGGTTTGTAAAGGACGTGTCTATGTGGATTGACCCAAGAAAACATAGGCAAGTGTATAGGCGTCATTTACAGCAACAGTACATTCTGTGTCCCATGGGATGACTCGAATCTAAAGCAGATTAGTGTGATTAGTACGGCGATAGAGATTAACCAAGCTGTGCGTGGATAAATTAACCAGTTAGTTGTGTGGCTAGATTTGCCAAGTCTATTATGTGGCTAAATTAGCCAACTTATATAAGTGGCTACATTAACCAGTTAGTTGTGTGGCTAGATTAACCAAGTCTATTATGTTGCTAAATTAGCCAACTTATATAAGTGGCTACATTTACCAGTTAGTTGTGTGGCTAGATTTGCCAAGTCTATTATGTGGCTAAATTAGCCAACTTATATAAGTGGCTACATTTACCAGTTAGTTGTGTGGCTAGATTTGCCAAGTCTATTATGTGGCTAAATTAGCCAACTTATATAAGTGGCTACATTTACCAGTTAGTTGTGTGGCTAGATTAACCAAGTCTATTATGTTGCTAAATTAGCCAAGTTATATAAGTGGCTAAATTAACCAGTTAGTTGTGTGGCTAGATTAACCAAGTCCATTGTGTGTCTAAATTAGCCAAGTTATATAAGAGGTTAAATTAACCGTTTGAGTGGCTAGATTAACAGTTACATAAGTGGCTAAATGAACCGTTTGAGTGACTACGTGAGCCGGGTTATTTGTCTACACCTTATATTGTGACTGTTAGATGAACTTTAAAGACTGGCAAATGTCATCAACAAAAATTTAACTCGATCGATTTGTTCCCATTTCACTTCTCTAACGCTAACCAGGGCATGAAGGTCACACATAATCCTAACCTTAGCTCTAACCTTGACCGATATGCTGCAGCAAGCCTTAGACTTGAGCGTTTACTTTACCTTTAACCATTACCTTAACTGCTCTACATACAGGCTAAATGTTTCTTAACCATAATGCACTCCTTTGTCAACATTTTTATTTTTTGTTCGTGCTTTTAAAATAAACAAGATGTACGTGGCATTAATAATTCAGGTGGCACTAATTGGTCCTTGGCGAAATGAAATGTTAAATATTCTAAAATTGTGCGAGATCAAGTTATAAAAACTCAAAGATATGAAAGATTCTAAAATCCTGTGTGATACTAGATCAAGTAATACAAAATTTAAAAAATACACAGGTTTCCTTTCTTTATTTATTTTGTTTCTTCGAGCAGTTCTTTTTTATCTTGCTAAAGCATGTCCCAAAAACGTCGTATGCTTTGTGTCAACTCCAATTTTTTTGTTCAATTTTTCTTTCAGTTTTCTCTGGTCTGGAATCCAGCCTGTTTCCTTAATCTCAGCCTCTGTTTCCTTAATCTCACTCTCTCCTTAATCTCATCCTGTTTCCTTAATCTCAGCCTCTGTTTCCTTAATCTCACCCTCTGTTTCCTTAATCTCAGCCTCTGTTTCCTTAATCACAGCCTCTGTTTCCTTAATCTCAGCCTCTGTTTAATCTCAGCCTCTGTTTCCTTAATCTCAGCCTCTGTTTCCTTAATCTCATCCTCTGTTTCCTTAATCTCAGCCTCTGTTTCCTTAATCTCAGCCTCTGTTTCCTTAATCTCAGCCTCTGTTTCCTTAATCTCAGCCTCTGTTTCCTTAATCTCAGCCTCTGTTTCCTTAATCTCAGCCTCTGTTTCCTTAATCTCAGCCTCTGTTTCCTTAATCTCAGCCTCTGTTTCCTTAATCTCAGCCTCTGTTTCCTTAATCTCATCCTCTGTTTCCTTAATCTCAGCCTCTGTTTCCTTAATCTCAGCCTCTGTTTCCTTAATCTCAGCCTCTGTTGGATTAATCTCAGCCTCTGTTTCCTTAATCTCATCCTCTGTTTCCTTAATCTCAGCCTCTGTTTCCTTAATCTCAGCCTCTGTTTCCTTAATCTCAGCCTCTGTTTCCTTAATCTCAGCCTCTGTTTCCTTAATCTCAGCCTCTGTTTCCTTAATCTCAGCCTCTGTTTCCTTAATCTCAGCCCCTGTTTCCTTAATCTCAGCCTCTGTTTCCTTAATCTCAGCCTCTGTTTCCTTAATCTCAGCCTCTGTTGGATTAATCTCAGCCTCTCCTTAATCTCATCCTCTGTTTTCTTAATCTCAGCCTCTGTTTAATCTCAGCCTCTGTTTCCTTAATCTCAGCCTCTCCTTAATCTCATCCTCTGTTTTCTTAATCTCAGCCTCTGTTTAATCTCAGCCTCTGTTGCCTTAATCTCAGCCTCTGTTGCCTTAATCTCAGCCTCTGTTTCCTTAATCTCAGCCTCTGTTTCCTTAATCTCAGCCTCTGTTGCCTTAATCTCAGCCTCTGTTGCCTTAATCTCAGCCTCTGTTTCCTTAATCTCAGCCTCTGTTGCCTTAATCTCAGCCTCTGTTGCCTTAATCTCAGCCTCTGTTTCCTTAATCTCAGCCTCTGTTTCCTTAATCTCAGCCTCTGTTTCCTTAATCTCAGCCTCTGTTTCCTTAATCTCAGCCTCTGTTTCCTTAATCTCAACCTCTGTTTAATCTCAGCCTCTGTTGCCTTAATCTCAGCCTCTGTTTCCTTAATCTCAGCCTCTGTTTCCTTAATCTCAGCCTCTGTTTCCTTAATCTCAACCTCTGTTTAATCTCAGCCTCTGTTGCCTTAATCTCAGCCTATGTTTCCTTAATCTCATCCTGTTGTCTTAATCTCAGCCTCTGTTTCCTTAATCTCAGCCTCTGTTTCCTTAATCTCAGCCTCTGTTTCATTAATCACAGCCTCTGTTTCCTTAATCTCAGCCTCTGTTTCTTTAATTTCAGCCTCTGTTTAATCTCAGCCTCTGTTTCCTTAATCTCAGCCTCTCCTTAATCTCATCCTCTGTTTTCTTAATCTCAGCCTCTGTTTAATCTCAGCCTCTGTTGCCTTAATCTCAGCCTCTGTTGCCTTAATCTCAGCCTCTGTTTCCTTAATCTCAGCCTCTGTTTCCTTAATCTCATCCTCTGTTTCCTTAATCTCAGCCTCTGTTTCTTTAATCTCAGCCTCTGTTTCCTTAATCTCAGCCTCTGTTTCCTTAATCTCAGCCTCTGTTTCCTTAATCTCAGCCTCTGTTTCCTTAATCTCAGCCTCTGTTTCCTTAATCTCAGCCTCTGTTGGATTAATCTCAGCCTCTGTTTCCTTAATCTCAGCCTCTGTTTAAGCTCAGCCTGTTTCCTTAATCTCGGCCTCTCCTTAATCTCAGCCTCTGTTTCCTTAATCTCAGCCTCTGTTTAATCTCAGCCTCTGTTTCCTTAATCTCAGCCTCTCCTTAATCTCATCCTCTGTTTTCTTAATCTCAGCCTCTGTTTCCTTAATCTCAGCCTCTCCTTAATCTCATCCTCTGTTTTCTTAATCTCAGCCTCTGTTTAATCTCAGCCTCTGTTTCCTTAATCTCAGCCTCTCCTTAATCTCATCCTCTGTTTCCTTAATCTCAGCCTCTCCTTAATCTCAGCCTCTGTTGGATTAATCTCAGCCTCTGTTTCCTTAATCTCAGCCTCTCCTTAATCTCAGCCTCTGTTTCCTTAATCTCAGCCTCTCCTTAATCTCAGCCTCTGTTGGATTAATCTCAGCCTCTGTTTCCTTAATCTCTGCCTCTGTTTAATCTCAGCCTCTATTTCCTTAATCTCAGCCTCTGTTTCCTTAATCTCAGCCTCTGTTTCCTTAATCTCAGCCTCTCCTTAATCTCATCCTCTGTTTCCTTAATCTCAGCCCCTGTTTCCTTAATCTCAGCCCCTGTTTCCTTAATCTCAGCCTCTGCTGCCTTAATCTCAGCCTCTGTTGCCTTAATCTCAGCCTCTGTTGCCTTAATCTCAGCCTCTGTTGCCTTAATCTCAGCCTCTGTTTCCTTAATCTCAGCCTCTGTTTCCTTAATCTCAGCCTCTGTTGCCTTAATCTCAGCCTCTGTTTCCTTAATCTCAGCCTCTGTTTCCTTAATCTCAACCTCTGTTTAATCTCAGCCTCTGTTGCCTTAATCTCAGCCTCTGTTTCCTTAATCTCAGCCTCTGTTTCCTTAATCTCAGCCTCTGTTTCCTTAATCTCAACCTCTGTTTAATCTCAGCCTCTGTTGCCTTAATCTCAGCCTACGTTTCCTTAATCTCATCCTGTTGTCTTAATCTCAGCCTCTGTTTCCTTAATCTCAGCCTCTGTTTCCTTAATCTCAGCCTCTGTTTCCTTAATCACAGCCTCTGTTTCCTTAATCTCAGCCTCTGTTTCTTTAATCTCAGCCTCTGTTTCCTTAATCTCAGCCTCTGTTTCCTTAATCTCACCCTCTGTTTCCTTAATCTCAGCCTCTTTCCTTAATCTCAGCCCCTGTTTCCTTAATCTCATCCTCTGTTTCCTTAATCTCAGCCTCTGTTTCCTTAATCTCAGCCTCTGTTGCCTTAATCTCAGCCTCTGTTGCCTTAATCTCAGCCTCTGTTTCCTTAATCTCAGCCTCTGTTTCCTTAATCTCAGCCTCTGTTGCCTTAATCTCAGCCTCTGTTTCCTTAATCTCAGCCTCTGTTTCCTTAATCTCAGCCTCTGTTGCCTTAATCTCAGCCTCTGTTTCCTTAATCTCAGCCTCTGTTTCCTTAATCTCATCCTCTGTTCCCTTAATCTCAGCCTCTGTTTCCTTAATCTCAGCCTCTTTCCTTAATCTCAGCCTCTGTTTCCTTAATCTCAGCCCCTGTTTCCTTAATCTCAGCCCCTGTTTCCTTAATCTCAGCCTCTGCTGCCTTAATCTCAGCCTCTGTTGCCTTAATCTCAGCCTCTGTTGCCTTAATCTCAGCCTCTGTTGCCTTAATCTCAGCCTCTGTTTCCTTAATCTCAGCCTCTGTTTCCTTAATCTCAGCCTCTGTTGCCTTAATCTCAGCCTCTGTTGCCTTAATCTCAGCCTCTGTTTCCTTAATCTCAGCCTCTGTTGCCTTAATCTCAGCCTCTGTTGCCTTAATCTCAGCCTCTGTTTCCTTAATCTCAGCCTCTGTTTCCTTAATCTCAGCCTCTGTTTCCTTAATCTCAGCCTCTGTTTCCTTAATCTCAGCCTCTGTTTCCTTAATCTCAGCCTCTGTTTCCTTAATCTCAACCTCTGTTTAATCTCAGCCTCTGTTGCCTTAATCTCAGCCTCTGTTTCCTTAATCTCAGCCTCTGTTTCCTTAATCTCAGCCTCTGTTTCCTTAATCTCAACCTCTGTTTAATCTCAGCCTCTGTTGCCTTAATCTCAGCCTATGTTTCCTTAATCTCATCCTGTTGTCTTAATCTCAGCCTCTTTTCCTTAATCTCAGCCTCTGTTTCCTTAATCTCAGCCTCTCTTTAATCTCAGCCTCTGTTTCCTTAATCACAGCCTCTGTTTCCTTAATCTCACCCTCTGTTTCCTTAATCTCAGCCTCTTTCCTTAATCTCAGCCCCTGTTTCCTTAATCTCACCCTCTGTTGCCTTAATCTCAGCCTCTGTTGCCTTAATCTCAGCCTCTGTTGCCTTAATCTCAGCCTCTGTTTCCTTAATCTCAGCCTCTGTTTCCTTAATCTCAGCCTCTGTTGCCTTAATCTCAGCCTCTGTTTCCTTAATCTCAGCCTCTGTTTCCTTAATCTCAGCCTCTGTTGCCTTAATCTCAGCCTCTGTTTCCTTAATCTCAGCCTCTGTTTCCTTAATCTCATCCTCTGTTTCCTTAATCTCAGCCTCTGTTTCCTTAATCTCAGCCTCTTTCCTTAATCTCAGCCTCTGTTTCCTTAATCTCAGCCTCTGTTTCCTTAGATTTAGCCACAGAGCTGAGACCCGTGTTTCTTCCAGGCATCTCTCCCGGGAGTCACTGCTCTTCTTCCCCCCCCCCTCCACCAGCGCACGCCCAATGTCCTCCCAGGGAGAAATAGAAAAAATACATAATTTATATAAAAAATATTTACTTTAACCACCTCCCCTCTCCCCCTTTCTCTCCACTCATCCCCAGCCCTGTAAGTTGCAAGAACCTCCAGAAAAAAATAATTCTGAAAGAAAAACTGCGCAAAAGCCACTTCTGTTAAGTTCCAGACAAATTTCAACTTTGACCTTTGTACTTCTACGATCAATTTTACCATTACATTTTACGAGATAATCCAATACCTGATACCTACCCGCCCTGATTCGCAATTCGGATTTTTTTTTAACTTTAAGATTAAGCCATTAAATTCCACACCCACCCCCCACCATTAGCCCCTACTGGTGTCTGCCGTTGAGGTTTTCTTAAGTCTGATGTATTGACACTCGGGAGAAGGTAAAATTGTGTAGGCGACAATCTACATTACGGATAAATTAAAGATAAAGCCCGGGGGACAGCGATGTTTCCGTGTAGGGTTTCAGCCCGTACAAATAGTCCTATAGTGGCCGGGGTGACACCGATACATGATAGCTGCTTTCTCGGGCGCCACAAAAGACTTCCGCCTTGGGCGAGGGTAGGCAAAATGTATGGCAGGCCGGAGTGTTTGAATATCCATTTGTATGGCACACCGACGTGGTCAAATATTTATTCTCGTGGCTTAGTGAAAGAAGTGATGAATTAAAGCTTACAAAACGGAATTTTTCGGTGGAAGTTTTTTAATGGGAGGGTAAATGTTATGGTAAAATGATGGTTTGTTCAGTGATGCGTAGGGTCGAGTGAGGTTTTAAAAATTGTTTTAGTTAGTTTAGCGTTGACAAGAGTTCTTGCACTTTGTAGCATCCGGCAGTAGAAGACGCTTGAAATTCTTTGTGTGTCGAGTTTATAACATACAGAGGAAAATCATAAGTCAATATTAAACGGAAACCATATTTAAATAATTCAATGTTTTATTCATGTTTGACCTTGACATTTACAAAATTTACCTTTATTTTAATTGACTGACCTTATAGAAGAACTTGATTTTAGTGAACCCATTCTCTATTCTGTGAATTCTAATGAAGCCCGGAATGGCATTTAAAGACATTTCTAATGTAGCACCTCAACGGCATTTAAAGACATTTCTAACGCAACACAGACCCGCAAACTGTAAATAATTGACTCTAGAAACTAAGGGCCTTAAATAGCGCGTAAGTCTCTCTCTGCATAATTAATTCATGCGAGGTTCGAAATCTATTTCAAGTCAATTGAGTGGTCCCACAAATAGAGTGAGAGATTAGGTGTTTTAAAGGTGTCGTTCTGTGCTTGCCTATGGTGTCAAGTGGAGTTTGAGTGGTTTTTGTGGGGACTCGAGTGGTGTTTTGAATGCTCTTGATGATTTTTGTGTGGTTTTGTGTGTGGTTAAGATGGTTTTATGTGGAATTTTGCTCGAAGTTAATGGATTAATGTGTGCAGTTGTGTGAAATATTGTGTGTTTTATGTGGGGGATTGGTTATCATGTGTGTATCAATTATACAGTTTTCCGTACGATAAAAAGTGAAGAAAAAAATTGTTAACGATATTAGGGAGGGGATTAGAGAGAGAGAGAGAGAGAGAAAGAGAGAGAGAGAGAGAGAGAAAGTGTATGTTACATAATATGTATGTCATATGTTGCGTACAGTTATGACAGCCAAACATGCAATAAGAAAAAGCATATAGTCTTTGGTCATTTAAGTTGGTCAGATGTAACATACACCATACAATAGTGCAGGTGTAACTACTAAAATATATAGAACATTTCACTACCTGTGTATAAAACCTACAATAGTGCAGGTGTGGCAACTAAAATCTATAGAACATTTCACTACCTGTGTATAAAACCTACATATGTATCAACTAAAATAAATAGAACATTTCACTACCTGTGTATAAAACCTACAATAGTGCAGGTGTGACAACTAAAATAAATAGAACATTTCACTACCTGTGTATAAAACCTACAATAGTGCAGGTTGACAACTAAAATCTATAGAACATTTCACTACCTGTGTATAAAACCTACAGGTGTAACAAATAAAATCTATAGAACATTTCACTACCTGTGTATAAAACCTACATGTGTATCAACTAAAATAAATAGAACATTTCACTACCTGTGTATAAAACCTACAATAGTGCAGGTTGACAACTAAAATCTATAGAACATTTCACTACCTGTGTATAAAACCTACAGGTGTATCAACTAAAATAAATAGAACATTTCACTACCTGTGTATAAAACCTACAATAGTGCAGGTTGACAACTAAAATCTATAGAACATTTCACTACCTGTGTATAAAACCTACAGGTGTAACAACTAAAATCTATAGAACATTTCACTACCTGTGTATAAAACCTACAGGTGTATCAACTAAAATAAATAGAACATTTCACTACCTGTGTATAAAACCTACAATAGTGCAGGTGTGACAACTAAAATCTATAGAACATTTCACTACCTGTGTATAAAACCTACATGTGTATCAACTAAAATAAATAGAACATTTCACTACCTGTGTATAAAACCTACAGGTGTATCAACTAAAATAAATAGAACATTTCACTACCTGTGTATAAAACCTACAGGTATGAAAACTAAAATCTAAAGAACGTTTCACTACCTGTGTATAAAACCTACAAGGTGTATCAACTAAAATAAATAGAACATTTCACTACCTGTGTATAAAACCTACAATAGTGCAGGTGTGACAACTAAAATCTATAGAACATTTTACTACCTGTGTATAAAACCTACAATAGTGCAGGTGTGACAACTAAAATCTATAGTACATTTCACTACCTGTGTATAAAACCTACATGTGTATCAACTAAAATCTATAGAACACGGTATGTTAGTACCTGCGTATTGTTACGTCTATTGTAAATGGCATTGTGTAATTAACTTTTCGACATAAATTACGTCATGTGCTCAACGTCTGTTAAATTGAGCGCATCTAATTGATTGTAGATTCCAGAACTAGAAACACGATTGCATTTTGGCCTCGAGAGTTTCCTGGTGGGTTTTGTGACGTCACCAGCTCTGTCAGGAAGAAGCTGATGGATTGGGCTTAAATGCACAAACAATTGG
Organism: Physella acuta; assembly: GCF_028476545.2. NCBI lineage: Eukaryota > Metazoa > Mollusca > Gastropoda > Physidae > Physella > Physella acuta. Next base: position 101,387 of record NW_026732751.1, on the reverse strand, counting down.
AAGACACATTCTAACGCACGAATAATAGGAATACACATTTTTTACATTTATAGACGCACAAATAAAAGGAATACACTTTTTTTTCTCATTTACAGAGGGCGAGATGACGACAGCTGAAACGGAAGTCAAGGATGCGGATAAAGGGGTCAAGGTCATTCGGCTTTAGAGACAGGGGATAGAGTTTATGACAATGTGATGCACTTTACAAGGGGAAAAAATACGAAGTAAAATTACTGTCTTTTTATCAATGTTGATTCGATAAGACAGACATTTGTTGATTCGGGTAGAGGTTGTAGTGAGATTGGTGGAGTAAGGTGGATGTCACGAGATGAGTGGAGTAAGGTGATGTAATGAGAGGGGTGGAGTAAGGTGGAGGTAGTGAGATGGGTGGAGGATGTAGTGAGATGGATGGAGTAAGGTGGATGTATTGAGATGGGTGGAGGATGTAGTGAGATGGGTGGAGGATATATTGAGATGGGTGGAGTAAGGTGGATGTATTGAGATGGGTGGAGTAAGGTGGATGTAGTGAGATGGGTGGAGGATGTAGTGAGATGGGTGGAGTAAGGTGGATGTAGTGAGATGGGTGGAGTAAGGTGGATGTAGTGAGATGGGTGGAGTAAGGTGGATGTAGTGAGATGGGTGGAGTAAGGTGGATGTAGTGAGATGGGTGGAGGATGTAGTGAGATGGGTGGAGTAAGGTGGATGTAGTGAGATGGGTGGAGGATGTAGTGAGATGGGTGGAGTAAGGTGGATGTAGTGAGATGGGTGGAGGATGTAGTGAGATGGGTGGAGGATGTATTGAGATGGGTGGAGTAAGGAGGATGTATTGAGATCGGTGGAGGATGTAGTGAGATGGGTGGAGGATGTAGTGAGATGGGTGGAGGATGTAGTGAGATGGGTGGAGTAAGGTGGATGTATTGAGATCGGTGGAGTAAGGAGGATGTAGTGAGATGGGTGGAGGATGTAGTGAGATGGGTGGAGGAAGGTGGATGTAGTGAGATGGGTGGAGTAAGGTGGATGTAGTGAGATGGGTGGAGTAAGGTGGATGTAGTGAGATGGGTGGAGTAAGGTGGATGTAGTGAGATGGGTGGAGTAAGGTGGATGTAGTGAGATGGGTGGAGGATGTAGTGAGATGGGTGGAGTAAGGTGGATGTAGTGAGATGGGTGGAGTAAGGTGGATGTAGTGAGATGGGTGGAGGATGTAGTGAGATGGGTGGAGGAAGGTGGATGTAGTGAGATGGGTGGAGTAAGGTGGATGTAGTGAGATGGGTGGAGGATGTAGTGAGATGGGTGGAGGAAGGTGGATGTAGTGAGATGGGTGGAGGATGTAGTGAGATGGGTGGAGGATGTAGTGAGATGGGTGGAGTAAGGTGGATGTATTGAGATCGGTGGAGTAAGGAGGATGTAGTGAGATGGGTGGAGTAAGGTGGATGTAGTGAGATGGGTGGAGGATGTAGTGAGATGGGTGGAGTAAGGAGGATGTAGTGAGATGGGTGGAGGATGTAGTGAGATGGGTGGAGTAAGGTGGATGTAGTGAGATGGGAGGTGGATGTAGTGAGATGGGTGGGGTAAGGTGGATGTATTGAGATGGGTGGGGTAAGGTGGATGTAGTGAGATGGGAGGTGGATGTAGTGAGATGGGTGGAGTAAGGTGGATGTATTGAGATGGGTGGAGTAAGGAGGATGTAGTGAGATGGTGGAGTAAGGAGGATGTATTGAGATGGGTGGAGTAAGGTGGATGTAGTGAGATGGGTGGGGTAAGGTGGATGTAGTGAGATGGGTGGAGGATGTAGTGAGATGGGTGGAGTAAGGTGGATGTAGTGAGATGGGTGGAGTAAGGTGGATGTAGTGAGATGGTGGAGTAAGGAGGATGTATTGAGATGGGTGGAGTAAGGAGGATGTAGTGAGATGGGTGGAGTAAGGTGGATGTAGTGAGATGGGTGGAGTAAGGAGGATGTAGTGAGATGGGTGGAGTAAGGAGGATGTAGTGAGATGGGTGGAGTAAGGTGGATGTATTGAGATGGGTGGAGGATGTAGTGAGATGGGTGGAGGATGTATTGAGATGGGTGGAGTAAGGTGGATGTATTGAGATGGGTGGAGTAAGGTGGATGTAGTGAGATGGGTGGAGTAAGGTGGATGTAGTGAGATGGGTGGAGTAAGGTGGATGTAGTGAGATGGGTGGAGTAAGGAGGATGTAGTGAGATGGGTGGAGTAAGGTGGATGTATTGAGATGGGTGGAGGATGTAGTGAGATGGGTGGAGGATGTAGTGAGATGGGTGGAGTAAGGTGGATGTATTGAGATGGGTGGAGGATGTAGTGAGATGGGTGGAGTAAGGTGGATGTAGTGAGATGGGTGGAGTAAGGAGGATGTAGTGAGATGGGTGGAGTAAGGAGGATGTAGTGAGATGGGTGGAGGATGTAGTGAGATGGGTGGAGTAAGGTGGATGTATTGAGATGGGTGGAGGATGTAGTGAGATGGGTGGAGTAAGGTGGATGTATTGAGATGGGTGGAGGATGTAGTGAGATGGGTGGAGTAAGGTGGATGTATTGAGATGGGTGGAGGATGTAGTGAGATGGGTGGAGTAAGGTGGATGTATTGAGATGGGTGGAGTAAGGAGGATGTAGTGAGATGGGTGGAGTAAGGTGGATGTATTGAGATGGGTGGAGTAAGGAGGATGTAGTGAGATGGGTGGAGTAAGGTGGATGTAGTGAGATGGGTTGAGTAAGGAGGATGTAGTGAGATGGGTGGAGTAAGGTGGATGTAGTGAGATGGGTGGAGTAAGGTGGATGTATTGAGATGGGTGGAGGATGTAGTGAGATGGGTGGAGTAAGGTGGATGTAGTGAGATGGGTGGAGTAAGGAGGATGTAGTGAGATGGGTGGAGTAAGGAGGATGTAGTGAGATGGGTGGAGGATGTAGTGAGATGGGTGGAGTAAGGTGGATGTATTGAGATGGGTGGAGGATGTAGTGAGATGGGTGGAGTAAGGTGGATGTATTGAGATGGGTGGAGGATGTAGTGAGATGGGTGGAGTAAGGTGGATGTATTGAGATGGGTGGAGGATGTAGTGAGATGGGTGGAGTAAGGTGGATGTATTGAGATGGGTGGAGTAAGGAGGATGTAGTGAGATGGGTGGAGTAAGGTGGATGTATTGAGATGGGTGGAGGATGTAGTGAGATGGGTGGAGGATGTATTGAGATGGGTGGAGGATGTATTGAGATGGGTAGAGTAAGGTGGATGTAGTGAGATGGGTGGAGTAAGGTGGATGTATTGAGATGGGTGGAGGATGTAGTGAGATGGGTGGAGTAAGGTGGATGTAGTGAGATGGGTGGAGTAAGGTGGATGTATTGAGATGGGTGGAGGATGTAGTGAGATGGGTAGAGTAAGGTGGATGTATTGAGATGGGTGGAGGATGTAGTGAGATGGGTGGAGTAAGGTGGATGTATTGAGATGGGTGGAGGATGTAGTGAGATGGGTAGAGTAAGGTGGATGTAGTGAGATGGGTGGAGGATGTAGTGAGATGGGTGGAGGATGTAGTGAGATGGGTGGAGGATGTATTGAGATGGGTGGAGGAAGGTGGATGTAGTGAGATGGGTGGAGGATGTAGTGAGATGGGTGGAGGATGTAGTGAGATGGGTGGAGGATGTATTGAGATGGGTGGAGGAAGGTGGATGTAGTGAGATGGGTGGAGGATGTAGTGAGATGGGTGGAGTAAGGTGGGTGTAGTGAGATGGGTGGAGGATGTAGTGAGATGGGTGGAGGATGTAGTGAGATGGGTGGAGGATGTATTGAGATGGGTGGAGGAAGGTGGATGTAGTGAGATGGGTGGAGGATGTAGTGAGATGGGTGGAGGATGTATTGAGATGGGTGGAGGAAGGTGGATGTAGTGAGATGGGTGGAGGATGTAGTGAGATGGGTGGAGGATGTAGTGAGATGGGTGGAGGATGTATTGAGATGGGTGGAGGAAGGTGGATGTAGTGAGATGGGTGGAGGATGTAGTGAGATGGGTGGAGGATGTAGTGAGATGGGTGGAGGATGTATTGAGATGGGTGGAGGAAGGTGGATGTAGTGAGATGGGTGGAGGATGTAGTGAGATGGGTGGAGTAAGGTGGGTGTAGTGAGATGGGTGGAGGATGTAGTGAGATGGGTGGAGAAAGGTGGATGTAGTGAGATGGGTGGAGTAAGGTGGGTGTAGTGAGATGGGTGGAGGAAGGTGGATGTAGTGAGATGGGTGGAGGAAGGTTGATGTAGTGAGATGGGTGGAGTAAGGTGGATGTATTGAGATGGGTGGAGTAAGGTGGATGTAGTGAGATGGGTGGAGGATGTAGTGAGATGGGTGGAGTAAGGTGGATGTAGTGAGATGGGTGGAGGATGTAGTGAGATGGGTGGAGTAAGGTGGATGTAGTGAGATGGGTGGAGGATGTAGTGAGATGGGTGGAGGAAGGTGGATGTAGTGAGATGGGTGGAGTAAGGTGGGTGTAGTGAGATGGGTGGAGGAAGGTGGATGTAGTGAGATGGGTGGAGTAAGGTGGATGTAGTGAGATGGGTGGAGGATGTAGTGAGATGGGTGGAGTAAGGTGGATGTAGTGAGATGGGTGGAGGATGTAGTGAGATGGGTGGAGGATGTATTGAGATGGGTGGAGTAAGGTGGATGTATTGAGATGGGTGGAGTAAGGTGGATGTAGTGAGATGGGTGGAGTAAGGTGGATGTAGTGAGATGGGTGGAGTAAGGTGAATGTAGTGAGATGGGTGGTGTAAGGAGGATGTAGTGAGATGGGTGGAGTAAGGTGGATGTATTGAGATGGGTGGAGGATGTAGTGAGATGGGTGGAGGATGTAGTGAGATGGGTGGAGGATGTAGTGAGATGGGTGGAGTAAGGTGGATGTATTGAGATGAGTAGAGTAAGGTGGATGTAGTGAGATGGGTGGAGTAAGGTGGATGTATTGAGATGAGTGGACGATGTAGTGAGATGGGTGGAGGATGTATTGAGATGGGTTGAGGAAGGTGGATGTAGTGAGATGGGTGGAGGATGTAGTGAGATGGGTGGAGGATGTAGTGAGATGGGTGGAGGATGTATTGAGATGGGTGGAGGAAGGTGGATGTAGTGAGATGGGTGGAGGATGTAGTGAGATGGGTGGAGTAAGGTGGGTGTAGTGAGATGGGTGGAGGATGTAGTGAGATGGGTGGAGGAAGGTGGATGTAGTGAGATGGGTGGAGTAAGGTGGGTGTAGTGAGATGGGTGGAGGAAGGTGGATGTATTGAGATGGGTGGAGGAAGGTTGATGTAGTGAGATGGGTGGAGTAAGGTGGATTTAGTGAGATGGGTGGAGTAAGGTGGATGTAGTGAGATGGGTGGAGGATGTAGTGAGATGGGTGGAGTAAGGTGGATGTAGTGAGATGGGTGGAGGATGTAGTGAGATGGGTGGAGTAAGGTGGATGTAGTGAGATGGGTGGAGGATGTAGTGAGATGGGTGGAGGAAGGTGGATGTAGTGAGATGGGTGGAGTAAGGTGGGTGTAGTGAGATGGGTGGAGGAAGGTGGATGTAGTGAGATGGGTGGAGTAAGGTGGATGTAGTGAGATGGGTGGAGGATGTAGTGAGATGGGTGGAGTAAGGTGGATGTAGTGAGATGGGAGATGGATGTATTGAGATGGGTGGAGTAAGGTGGATGTAGTGAGATGGGTGGAGTAAGGAGGATGTAGTGAGATGGGTGGAGTAAGGAGGATGTAGTGAGATGGGAGGTGGATGTAGTGAGATGGGTGGAGTAAGGTGTATGTAGTGAGATGGGAGGTGGATGTAGTGAGATGGGTGGAGTAAGGAGGATGTAGTGAGATGGGAGGTGGATGTAGTGAGATGGGTGGAGTAAGGTGGATGTAGTGAGATGGGTGGAGTAAGGAGGATGTAGTGAGATGGGAGGTGGATGTAGTGAGATGGGTGGAGTAAGGTGTATGTAGTGAGATGGCTGGAGGGAGGTGGATGTAGTGAGATGGGTGGAGTAAGGTGGATGTAGTGAGATGGGTGGGGTAAGGAGGATGTAGTGAGATGGGAGGTGGATGTAGTGAGATGGGTGGAGTAAGGTGGATGTAGTGAGATGGGTGGAGTAAGGAGGATGTAGTGAGATTGGAGGTGGATGTAGTGAGATGGGTGGAGTAAGGTGGATGTATTGAGATGGGTGGGGTAAGGTGGATGTAGTGAGATGGGTGGGGTAAGGTGGATGTAGTGAGATGGGTGGAGTAAGGTGGATGTAGTGATATGGGTGGAGTTAGGTGGATGTATTGAGATGGGTGGAGTAAGGTGGATGTAGTGAGATGGGTGGAGTAAGGTGGATGTAGTGAGATGGGTGGAGTAAGGAGGATGTAGTGAGATGGGTGGAGTAAGGAGGATGTATTGAGATGGGTGGAGGATGTAGTGAGATGGGTGGAGTAAGGAGGATGTAGTGAGATGGGTGGAGTAAGGAGGATGTATTGAGATGGGTGGAGGATGTAGTGAGATGGGTGGAGTAAGGAGGATGTAGTGAGATGGGAGGTGGATGTAGTGAGATGGGTGGAGTAAGGTGTATGTAGTGAGATGGCTGGAGGGAGGTGGATGTAGTGAGATGGGTGGAGTAAGGTGGATGTAGTGTGATGGGTGGAGTAAGGTGGATGTAGTGAGATGGGTGGAGTAAGGAGGATGTAGTGAGATGGGAGGTGGATGTAGTGAGATGGGTGGAGTAAGGTGGATGTATTGAGATGGGTGGGGTAAGGTGGATGTAGTGAGATGGGTGGGGTAAGGTGGATGTAGTGAGATGGGTGGAGTAAGGTGGATGTAGTGATATGGGTGGAGTTAGGTGGATGTATTGAGATGGGTGGAGTAAGGTGGATGTAGTGAGATGGGTGTAGTAAGGTGGATGTAGTGAGATGGGTGGAGTAAGGAGGATGTAGTGAGATGGGAGGTGGATGTAGTGAGATGGGTGGAGTAAGGTGGATGTATTGAGATGGGTGGGGTAGGTGGATGTAGTGAGATGGGTGGGGTGAGGTGGATGTAGTGAGATGGGTGGAGTAAGGTGGATGTAGTGAGATGGGTGGAGTTAGGTGGATGTATTGAGATGGGTGGAGTAAGGAGGATGTAGTGAGATGGGTGGGGTAAGGTGGATGTAGTGAGATGGGTGGAGTAAGGTGGATGTAGTGAGATGGGTGGAGTTAGGTGGATGTATTGAGATGAGTGGAGTTAGGTGGATGTAGTGAGATGGGTGGAGTAAGGTGGATGTAGTGAGATGGGTGGAGTAAGGTGGATGTAGTGGGATGGGTGGAGTAAGGTGGATGTAGTGAGATGGGTGGAGTAAGGTGGATGTAGTGATATTGGTGGAGGATGTAGTGAGATGGGTGGAGTAAGGTGGATGTAGTGAGATGGGTGGAGGATGTAGTGAGATGGGTGGAGTAAGGTGGATGTAGTGAGATGGGTGGAGTAAGGTGGATGTAGTGAGATGGGTGGAGTAAGGTGGATGTATTGAGATGGGTGGAGTAAGGTGGATGTAGTGAGATGGGTGGAGTAAGGTGGATGTAGTGAGATGGGTGGAGTAAGGTGGATGTAGCGAGATGGGTGGATTAAGGTGGGTGTAGTGAGATGGGTGGAGGATGTAGTGAGATGGGTGGAGGATGTAGTGAGATGGGTGGAGGATGTAGTGAGATGGGTGGAGTAAGGTGGATGTAGTGAGATGGGTGGAGGATGTAGTGAGATGGGTGGAGTAAGGTGGATGTAGTGAGATGGGTGGAGGATGTAGTGAGATGGGTGGAGGATGTAGTGAGATGGGTGGAGGATGTAGTGAGATTGGTGGAGTAAGGTGGATGTAGTGAGATGGGTGGAGTAAGGTGGATGTAGTGAGATGGGTGGAGTAAGGTGGATGTAGTGAGATGGGTGGAGTAAGGTGGATGTATTGAGATGGGTGGAGGATGTAGTGATATGGGTGGAGGATGTAGTGAGATGGGTGGAGGAAGGTGTATGTATTGAGATGGGTGGAGTAAGGTGGATGTAGTGAGATGGGTGGAGTAAGGTGGATGTAGCGAGATGGGTGGAGTAAGGTGGATGTAGTGATATTGGTGGAGGATGTAGTGAGATGGGTGGAGTAAGGTGGATGTATTGAGATGGGTATAGTAAGGTGGATGTATTGAGATGGGTGGAGTAAGGTGGATGTATTGAGATGGGTGGAGTAAGGTGGATGTAGTGAAATGGGTGGAGTAAGGAGGATGTAGTGAGATGGGAGGTGGATGTAGTGAGATGGGTTGAGTAAGGAGGATGTAGTGAGATGGGTGGAGGATGTAGTGAGATGGGTGGAGTAAGGAGGATGTAGTGAGATGGGAGGTGGATGTAGTGAGATGGGTGGGGTAAGGTGGATGTATTGAGATGGGTGGAGTAAGGTGGATGTAGTGAGATGGGTGGAGTAAGGAGGATGTAGTGAGATGGCTGGAGGGAGGTGGATGTAGTGAGATGGGTGGAGTAAGGTGGATGTAGTGAGATGGGTGGAGAAGGTGGATGTAGTGAGATGGGTGGAGTAAGGAGGATGTAGTGAGATGGGAGGTGGATGTAGTGAGATGGGTGGGGTAAGGTGGATGTAGTGAGATGGCTGGAGGGAGGTGGATGTAGTGAGATGGGTGGAGTAAGGTGGATGTAGTGAGATGGGTGGAGTAAGGAGGATGTAGTGAGATGGGTGGAGTAAGGAGGATGTAGTGAGATGGGTGGAGGATGTAGTGAGATGGGTGGAGTAAGGTGGATGTAGTGAGATGGGTGGAGGATGTAGTGAGATGGGTGGAGGATGTAGTGAGATGGGTGGAGGATGTAGTGAGATGGGTGGAGGATGTAGTGAGATGGGTGGAGGATGTAGTGAGATGGGTGGAGGATGTAGTGAGATGGGTGGAGTAAGGAGGATGTATTGAGATGGGTGGAGTAAGGAGGATGTAGTGAGATGGGTGGAGGATGTAGTGAGATGGGTGGAGTAAGGTGGATGTAGTGAGATGGGTGGAGTAAGGTGGATGTAGTGAGATGGGTGGAGTTAGATGGATGTAGTGAGATGGGTGGAGGAAGGTGGATGTAGTGAGATGGGTGGAGTAAGGTGGATGTAGTGAGATGGGTGGAGTTAGATGGATGTATTGAGATGGGTGGAGTAAGGAGGATGTAGTGAGATGGGTGGAGTAAGGTGGATGTAGTGAGATGGGTGGAGTTAGATGGATGTAGTGAGATGGGTGGAGTAAGGAGGATGTAGTGAGATGGGTGGAGGATGTAGTGAGATGGGTGGAGTAAGGAGGATGTAGTGAGATGGGTGGAGGATGTAGTGAGATGGGTGGAGTAAGGAGGATGTAGTGAGATGGGTGGAGTAAGGAGGATGTAGTGAGATGGGTGGAGTAAGGAGGATGTAGTGAGATGGGTGGAGGATGTAGTGAGATGGGTGGAGTAAGGTGGATGTAGTGAGATGGGTGGAGTAAGGTGGATGTAGTGAGATGGGTGGAGTAAGGTGGATGTAGTGAGATGGCTGGAGGGAGGTGGATGTAGTGAGATGGGTGGAGTAAGGAGGATGTAGTGAGATGGGTGGAGTAAGGAGGATGTAGTGAGATGGGTGGAGTAAGGTGGATGTATTGAGATGGGTGGAGGATGTAGTGAGATGGGTGGGGTAAGGTGGATGTAGTGAGATGGGTGGAGTAAGGAGGATGTAGTGAGATGGGTGGAGTAAGGAGGATGTAGTGAGATGGGTGGAGTTAGGTGGATGTATTGAGATGGGTGAAGTAAGGTGGATGTATTGAGATGGGTGGAGTAAGGTGGATGTATTGAGATGGGTGGAGTAAGGTGGATGTATTGAGATGGGTGGAGTAAGGTGGATGTAGTGAGATGGGTGGAGTAAGGAGGATGTAGTGAGATGGGTGGAGTAAGGAGGATGTAGTGAGATGGGTGGAGTTAGGTGGATGTATTGAGATGGGTGAAGTAAGGTGGATGTATTGAGATGGGTGGAGTAAGGTGGATGTAGTGAGATGGGTGGAGTAAGGAGGATGTAGTGAGATGGGTGGAGTAAGGAGGATGTAGTGAGATGGGTGGAGTTAGGTGGATGTATTGAGATGGGTGAAGTAAGGTGGATGTATTGAGATGGGTGGAGTAAGGTGGATGTAGTGAGATGGCTGGAGTAAGGAGGATGTAGTGAGATGGGTGGAGTAAGGTGGATGTAGTGAGATGGGAGGTGGATGTAGTGAGATGGGTGGGGTAAGGTGGATGTAGTGAGATGGCTGGAGGGAGGTGGATGTAGTGAGATGGGTGGAGTAAGGTGGATGTAGTGAGATGGGTGGAGTAAGGAGGATGTAGTGAGATGGCTGGAGTAAGGAGGATGTAGTGAGATGGGTGGAGTAAGGTGGATGTAGTGAGATGGGAGGTGGATGTAGTGAGATGGGTGGGGTAAGGTGGATGTAGTGAGATGGCTGGAGGGAGGTGGATGTAGTGAGATGGGTGGAGTAAGGTGGATGTAGTGAGATGGGTGGAGTAAGGTGGATGTAGTGAGATGGGTGGAGTAAGGTGGATGTAGTGAGATGGGTGGAGTAAGGTGGATGTATTGAGATGGGTGGAGGATGTAGTGAGATGGGTGGAGTAAGGAGGATGTAGTGAGATGGGTGGAGTAAGGAGGATGTATTGAGATGGGTGAAGTAAGGTGGATGTATTGAGATGGGTGGAGTAAGGTGGATGTAGTGAGATGGGTGGAGTAAGGAGGATGTAGTGAGATGGGTGGAGTAAGGAGGATGTAGTGAGATGGGTGGAGTAAGGTGGATGTAGTGAGATGGGAGGTGGATGTAGTGAGATGGGTGGGGTAAGGTGGATGTAGTGAGATGGGTGGAGGATGTAGTGAGATGGGTGGAGTAAGGTGGATGTAGTGAGATGGGTGGAGGATGTAGTGAGATGGGTGGAGTAAGGAGGATGTAGTGAGATGGGTGGAGTAAGGTGGATGTAGTGAGATGGGAGGTGGATGTAGTGAGATGGGTGGGGTAAGGTGGATGTAGTGAGATGGCTGGAGGGAGGTGGATGTAGTGAGATGGGTGGAGTAAGGTGGATGTAGTGAGATGGGTGGAGTAAGGTGGATGTAGTGAGATGGGTGGAGTAAGGTGGATGTAGTGAGATGGGTGGAGTTAGATGGATGTATTGAGATGGGTGGAGTTAGGTGGATGTATTGAGATGGGTGGAGTAAGGTGGACGTAGTGAGATGGGTGGGGTAAGGTGGATGTAGTGAGATGGGTGGAGTAAGGTGGATGTAGTGAGATGGGTGGAGTTAGATGGATGTATTGAGATGGGTGGAGTTAGGTGGATGTATTGAGATGGGTGGAGTAAGGTGGATGTAGTGAGATGGGTGGAGTAAGGTGGATGTAGTGAGATGGGTGGGGTAAGGTGGATGTAGTGAGATGGGTGGAGTAAGGTGGATGTAGTGACATGGGTGGAGTTAGATGGATGTATTGAGATGGGTGGAGTTAGGTGGATGTATTGAGATGGGTGGAGTAAGGAGGATGTAGTGAGATGGGTGGGGTAAGGTGGATGTAGTGAGATGGGTGGAGTAAGGAGGATGTAGTGAGATGGGTGGAGTAAGGTGGATGTAGCGAGACGGGTGGATTAAGGTGGATGTAGTGAGATGGGTGGAGTAAGGAGGATGTAGTGAGATGGGTGGAGGATGTAGTGAGATGGGTGGAGGATGTAGTGAGATGGGTGGAGGAAGGTGGATGTAGTGAGATGGGTGGAGGATGTAGTGAGATGGGTGGAGTAAGGAGGATGTAGTGAGATGGGTGGAGGATGTAGTGAGATGGGTGGAGGATGTAGTGAGATGGGTGGAGTAAGGAGGATGTAGTGAGATGGGTGAAGGATGTAGTGAGATGGGTGGAGGATGTAGTGATATGGGTGGAGGATGTAGTGAGATGGGTGGAGGAAGGTGTATGTATTGAGATGGGTGGAGTAAGGTGGATGTAGTGAGATGGGTGGAGTAAGGTGGATGTAGTGAGATGGGTGAAGTAAGGTGGATGTATTGAGATGGGTGGAGGAAGGTGGATGTAGTGAGATGGGTGGAGGATGTAGTGAGATGGGTGGAGTAAGGTGGATGTAGTGAGATGGGTGGAGTAAGGTGGATGTAGTGAGATGGGTGGAGTAAGGTGGATGTAGTAAGATGGGTGTAGTAAGGTGGATGTAGTGAGATGGGTGGAGTAAGGTGGATGTAGTGAGATGAGTGGAGTAAGGTGGATGTCTTGAGATGGGTGGAGGATGTAGTGAGATGGGTGGAGGATGTAGTGAGATGGGTGGAGGAAGGTGTATGTATTGAGATGGGTGGAGTAAGGTGGATGTAGTGAGATGGGTGGAGGATGTAGTGAGATGGGTGAAGTAAGGTGGATGTATTGAGATGGGTGGAGTAAGGTGGATGTAGCGAGATGGGTGGAGTAAGGTGGATGTAGTGATATTGGTGGAGTAAGGTGGATGTAGTGATATTGGTGGAGGATGTAGTGAGATGGGTGGAGTAAGGTGGATGTATTGAGATGGGTATAGTAAGGTGGATGTATTGAGATGGGTGGAGTAAGGTGGATGTATTGAGATGGGTGGAGTAAGGTGGATGTATTGAGATGGGTGGAGTAAGGTGGATGTATTGAGATGGGTGAAGTAAGGTGAATGTAGTGAGATGGGTGGAGTAAGGTGGATGTATTGAGATGGGTGGAGTAAGGTGGATGTATTGAGATGGGTGGAGTAAGGTGGATGTAGTGAGATGGGTGGAGTAAGGTGAATGTAGTGAGATGGGTGGAGTAAGGTGGATGTAGTGAGATGGGTGGAGTAAGGTGGATGTAGTGAGATGGGTGGAGTAAGGTGGATGTAGTGAGATGGGTGGAGTAAGGTGGATGTATTGAGATGGGTGGAGGATGTATTGAGATGGGTGGAGTAAGGTGGATGTATTGAGATGGGTGGAGGATGTATTGAGATGGGTGGAGTAAGGTGGATGTATTGAGATGGGTGGAGGATGTAGTGAGATGGGTGGAGTAAGGTGGATGTATTGAGATGGGTGGAGGATGTAGTGAGATGGGTGGAGTAAGGTGGATGTATTGAGATGGGTGGAGGATGTATTGAGATGGGTGGAGTAAGGTGGATGTATTGAGATGGGTGGAGGATGTAGTGAGATGGGTGGAGTAAGGTGGATGTAGTGAGATGGGTGGAGTAAGGTGGATGTAGTGAGATGGGTGGAGTAAGGTGGATGTATTGAGATGGGTGGAGTAAGGTGGATGTAGTGAGATGGGTGGAGTAAGGTGGATGTATTGAGATGGGTGAAGTAAGGTGGATGTATTGAGATGGGTGGAGTAAGGTGGATGTAGTGAGATGGGTGGAGTAAGGTGGATGTATTGAGATGGGTGGAGTAAGGAGGATGTAGTGAGATGGGTGGAGTAAGGTGGATGTATTGAGATGGGTGGAGTAAGGAGGATGTAGTGAGATGGGTGGAGTAAGGTGGATGTATTGAGATGGGTGGAGTAAGGTGGATGTATTGAGATGGGTGGAGTAAGGTGGATGTATTGAGATGGGTGGAGGATGTAGTGAGATGGGTGGAGTAAGGTGGATGTAGTGAGATGGGTGGAGTAAGGTGGATGTATTGAGATGGGTGGAGTAAGGTGGATGTAGTGAGATGGGTGGAGTAAGGTGGATGTAGTGAGATGGGTGGAGTAAGGTGGATGTATTGAGATGGGTGGATTAAAGTGGATGTATTGAGATGGGTGGAGGAAGGTGGAGGAAGATGGTTGTAGTAAGAAGTAACTTATGTTGCTATATCGTCAAAAACGTTACATATTAGTTTGCCGTCAACCCATGATCTTAACCATTACGTTCATCCTAAACCTAAAGACTTAATTATCGCATATAGATCTAGATCCTGTTTTCAAACTAGTAGAACCACTGACCTCATTCGTCGAGTTAATAATTAGAAGCTCGTAAATAGACACAGGGTGTCTTCGATAAGTACGAGAAACTATGTGGCAGTAAATTGTTAACAACGGGATGGTACGGGTGATTTTAACCGTCTTTGACAGGTGGGAGGTTTTCGCTGTCACGCCTGTCTGGTTTGTTGGTGAGGCTGGCGTCATGTTCGGATGTCGAGGTGCAGTATGGTTTCTCTAATATCTAATTGGTTGGCGTCATGTTCGGATGTCGAGGTGCAGTATGGTTTATCTAATATCTAATTGGCTGGCGTCATGTTCGGATGTCGAGGTGCAGTATGGTTTCTCTAATATCTAATTGGCTGGCGTCATGTTCGGATGGTGAGGTGCAGTATGGTTTATCTAATATCTAATTGGCTGGCGTCATGTTCGGATGTCGAGGTGCAGTATGGTTTATCTAATATCTAATTGGCTGGCGTCATGTTCGGATGTCGAGGTGCAGTATGGTTTATCTAATATCTAATTGGCTGGCGTCATGTTCGGATGGTGAGGTGCAGTATGGTTTATCTAATATCTAATTGGCTGGCGTCATGTTCGGATGGTGAGGTGCAGTATGGTTTATCTAATATCTAATTGGCTGGTGTCATGTTCGGATTGTGAGGTGCAGTATGGTTTATCTAATTGGCTGGCGTCATGTTCGGATGGTGAGGTGCGGTATGGTTTATCTAATTGGCTGGCGTCATGTTCGGATGTCGAGGTGCAGTATGGTTTATCTAATTGGCTGGCGTCATGTTCGGATGGTGAGGTGCAGTATGGTTTATCTAATTGGCTGGCGTCATGTTCGGATGGTGAGGTGCAGTATGGTTTATCTAATAGGATGGAGTCATGTTCGGATGGTGAGGTGCAGTATGGTTTATCTAATATCTAATTGGCTGGCGTCATGTTCGGATGGTGAGGTGCAGTATGGTTTATCTAATTGGCTGGCGTCATGTTCGGATGGTGAGGTGCAGTATGGTTTATCTAATAGGATGGAGTCATGTTCGGATGGTGAGGTGCAGTATGGTTTATCTAATATCTAATTGGCTGGTGTCATGTTCGGATGGTGAGGTGCAGTATGGTTTATCTAATATCTAATTGGCTGGCGTCATGTTCGGATGGTGAGGTGCAGTATGGTTTATCTAATATCTAATTGGCTGGTGTCATGTTCGGATGGTGAGGTGCAGTATGGTTTATCTAATATCTAATTGGCTGGCGTCATGTTCGGATGGTGAGGTGCGGTATGGTTTATCTAATATCTAATTGGCTGGCGTCATGTTCGGATGGTGAGGTGCGGTATGGTTTATCTAATAGGATGGAGTCATGTTCGGATGTCGAGGTGCAGTATGGTTTATCTAATATCTAATTGGCTGGCGTCATGTTCGGATGGTGAGGTGCGGTATGGTTTATCTAATAGGATGGAGTCATGTTCGGATGGTGAGGTGCAGTATGGTTTATCTAATATCTTATTGGCTGGCGTCATGTTCGGATGGTGAGGTGCAGTATGGTTTATCTAATATCTAATTGGCTGGCGTCATGTTCGGATGTCGAGGTGCAGTATGGTTTATCTAATATCTAATTGGCTAGCGTCATGTTCGGATGGTGGGGTGCAGTATGGTTTATCTAATATCTAATTGGCTGGCGTCATGTTCGGATGGTGAGGTGCAGTATGGTTTATTTAATATCTAATTGGTTGGCGTCATGTTCGGATGTCGAGGTGCAGTATGGTTGATCTAATATCTAATTGGTTGGCGTCATGTTCGGATGTCGAGGTGCAGTATGGTTTATCTAATATCTAATTGGCTAGTACATGTTCGGATGTCGAGGTGCAGTATGGTTTATCTAATTGGCTGGCGTCATGTTCGGATGGTGAGGTGCAGTATGGTTTATCTTATTGGCTGGCGTCATGTTCGGATGTCGAGGTGCAGTATGGTTTATCTAATATCTAATTAACTGGAGTCCTGTTCGGATGTCGAGGTGCAGTATGGTTTATCTAATTAACTGGCGTCATGTTCGGATGGTGAGGTGCAGTATGGTTTATCTAATATCTAATTAACTGGAGTCCTGTTCGGATGTCGAGGTGCAGTATGGTTTATCTAATATCTAATTAACTGGAGTCCTGTTCGGATGTCGAGGTGCAGTATGGTTTATCTAATTAACTGGCGTCATGTTCGGATGGTGAGGTGCAGTATGGTTTATCTAATATCTAATTAACTGGAGTCCTGTTCGGATGTCGAGGTGCAGTATGGTTTATCTAATTGGCTGGCGTCATGTTCGGATGGTGAGGTGCAGTATGGTTTATCTAATATCTTATTGGCTGGCGCCATATTCGGATGTCGAGGTGCAGTATGGTTTATCTTATTGGCCTGCGTCATGTTCGGATGTCGAGGTGCAGTATGGTTTATCTAATAAGATGGAGTCATGTTCATGACATGCAGTATAATTTTTATTGGCTGCATCAGTTCGGATATCGAGTTGATAAGATGTTACTACAGCATTTATTCGAGACAAGAGAGGACAAGATTTTTAAATGTGTGCCAGTCAATGTTCGGGGACCGAATTCCTTTAACCCATGCATTGATGAGATTGCCAATATAGATGACCTAACCGTAGATGTGAGATTTTATTGGTGTAGGTTACGGTAAGAAGTATAAATAAGTCAACATGCAATTTTGGCTGAATAGGTTTAAGTCTCTACTCACGCTTAATTAAAACTAGGTTACCGTTCCTAAGACTAGGTTACCGTTCCTAGTCAGACTAGGTTACCGGTCCTAGTCAGACTAGGTTACTGTTCCTAAGACTAGGTTACTGTTCCTTAGCAGACTGGGTTACCGTTCCTAAGACTGGGTTACCGTTCCTAAGACTAGGTTGCCGTTCCTAAGACTAGGTTACTGTTCCTAAGCAGACTGGGTTACCGTTCCTAAGACTGGGTTACCGTTCCTAAGACTATGTTGCCGTTCCTAAGACTGATTACTGTTCCTAGTCAGACTAGGTTACCGTTCCTAAGACTAGGTTACCGTTCCTAGTCAGACTGGGTTACCTTTCCTAGTTAGACTAGGTTACCGTTCTTAAGACTAGGTTACCGTTCCTAGTCAGACTAGGTTACCGTTCCTAAGACTAGGTTACCGTTCCTAGTCAGACTGGGTTATCGTCCCTACCCGGTCGATGCTGAGGTCAACCCATCAGTGTTACGATTCCAGAGCCTCAGCTTCAGGGTGGGTTACTAAGAAAACAGCAGGTAGCGGTAAACGATAGCACCGTTATTTGCCTCCCATGCGATCGTCTGGTGTTCCTAGTTCTTGTTCGTGCCACTCGCCCACGTCTTCACACGACTGCCGGACATCGAATATGTCCGAATATATCCGCAAGGTCCGCTTATGTCCGTACGTGTCCGCATACCACACGTCTTAATCCTATCCGTACTTGACATGATCCGACACCCCGCTGGTATAATGTAAACAAGTCGTAATTTTAGTAACTTGTAGTAAGTACATTATAGAGAACCTCCATACATATACGACTTTCGGTTTGTTAGGATGATTAAAGAAGTATCCGATGGTTGATGTTAAAACGGGACGACTGGATCTAATCTACCACTCCGATCATCATTTTGCAATTTAAATAACTTACTATAAATAATTCGCAAATTTGTAATGCGAAAACTACATATTTCGTATTTTTATTCTGTTGAATGAATACAGTAACCTCCAAGGGCGGTAATCAACACGTCCCACAGAGTCCAGCTACTACCCGCTAGTGACCTATACACGCTGGAATATTCGATTGTGATCTGACCAACGGTACCCAGGGGGAGAGAGATGCCCCACCCAGATGGGTCGGGGCTGATCTTTCCTTAGCGGTCACTTGACCTACATAGTCAGGTCATGTAGATTTTACAGATTAGCATTGACCTACATCCATGCCCCCATCTAGGGTCCACGTTGTGAGCTTGAATCCATTCAATTGATTGCTGTTATTCAGCTGTTGTCGACATGAGGAGCGGTGAGGGCGGCCCACAGTTAATGATTATTTGATTGGAGATTTTATCAATGTGGTGTGGTTGTGAGATGTGGCGAATATGCCATTTTTAGTGACCATTAAACACACCCGTAAAATATAACTTTAGAAAATGTATGTGTGTGTTATTGGGTGTGTGTGTGTTGTTTGAATCTATTACATTACATTTTTTAATCGCCGATTTTTGAAATAATATTTTCATTTTTATCGAACTGCTTAAAACAAAATTCACAAGCCTTGAACTGTTTGTTTAAATACTCCAGTTTTTGTTTTCTTTCATTATTTTTGTTCTAAGATTTTTGTGGAACCCTTGAGTGTTTTCTCCAACCAGCCCTCGCCTCCTCACACTTGCCAGTTAAGAAAAAAAAAAGCTCTCCATTATACTCCGTATCAATTGAGCTCTTCTTTCGTTTCGTTTCACGTCGTCAAAGGTTTTTTTTTTAAATCCTGTCTTCACACTCGAAGAAGCAAAAAAAAAAAAAAAAAAAACTAAAACGTAAAGAAGAAGGTTACGTAGGGGAAAGGAAAAATGCTTAAAAGCCACATAAATGATACTTTATAAAAACTTTACTTGGAAAGTAAAAATAAATAGGAAAATTTATCTAATTAATAAATTAAACAATTATTTTATTTTCAGCAGCAGATCGTGATTCCGATACGTTTTCTTACAAATAAACTAGTATCCAAGATCCTGCGTCTTTCTAACACAAATAAATTTTTACCACACTAAAACACTATGTACACAAGATATCTGCTTATGTAGTCACACTACAATGTACACAACATGTCTGCTTATGTACACACAATGTACACAATATGTCTGCTTATATGTCACACTACACAAATGCACAGCACACAAGAAGTCTGCTTATGTAGTCAAACACATACAATGTACATAAGATTTCTGCTTATGATTCCAAAACGCAACAGAGAAACAGCTAAACCCATCACACATAGCCCAACACCCCACACCACCACCCATAGGCCAACACCCCACACCACCATCCATAGGCCAACACACACACCACCACCCATAGCCCAACACCCCACACCACCACCCATAGTCCAACACCCCACACCACCACCCATAGGCCAACACCCCACACCACAATCCATAGGCCAACACACACACCACCACCCATAGCCCAACACCCCACACCACCACCCATAGCCCAACACCCCACACCACCATCCATAGGCCAACACACACACCACCACCCATAGCCCAACACCCCACACCACCACCCATAGCCCAACACCCCACACCACCATCCATAGGCCAACACACACACCACCACCCATAGCCCAACACCCCACACCTCCACCCATAGTCCAATACCCCCCCCCCACCTTCATCCATTGGTCAACACTCCACATATCCACCCATCACCCCACAGCGCCCCCACCCCTCGATCCTTTACCCATCACCCCGATACTTTTCTCCTCGAACACTCAACCCCTTGTTTAAACAACCACTGCCACTACACGTCACCACCTCTCACTATCAAACACCCCCACCCCTACACGGCCACCCCCTCACCCTCCACTCCATCAACTTTCAATTAACCATCTATCGACAAAAAGCCCTCCATATTCTCTGCTATTCTATTTCAGTCTTGGACTTGATCTTCTCAAACAGACCCCCCTCCCCCACCCCCACGACGGTCAGACCCTACCCAGCTATCTCAGCCCATCTCACCCCAACTTTTTTTTCACTGCCCACAACTCGACGACCCCCCTCCCCCTATGTTGTTTATAGTATATGGCCCTCACAGACCCAGCTAGATTCGTCTAGCCGCGACCCCCTCTGTAAACAAGCAAGCTCGGGCCCGCAACGGCACACAAACAGTGGCTCTAAGCATCACAAACTTGACTTGTGCCTCGCTAGTTTTCGGTAGTTAGATAAGCCGATTTTCTCAATCTTTAAGCCGGGAAAAGCCGGGATTTGTTAAGTTGCAAGAGCACAATAAACGCTAATTTAAACATCGTGAAATCAACTTGTATTTTGGGTGATTTCGGTTGTTATGCTTTATGTAAAAAAAAATAGGGATTAGAGTTCCTGCAATGGTGTACCAAAATAACCAGAATGTTTTCCTGTGATTCGGTTAATACTGGTGCTTGAATAAGCAGAGGTTGTTTTTTTTTTAACCATAAAATCTTTATAGCAGAAAAATGAGCTCACAAACATTTACATAAAGAGCAATAATAATTAATTATATTGAGTTTCGCTTTGGTAGTGTTGTTGGTCCTAACCTTTTATAAATGTTTTTGGTTTAAAATTGTTTGTTAGTTTCTGGTTGCCGACCTTTGGGTTTTTAATAAAAGATTAAAAACATGTAGGAAAAGTAGCGAACAAAAACATTCATGAATTTGTTAATGTATGTAGTGAGATAATCATTAATATCCTATTCTCATCCTTTTTATCTGACAGTAATAACATGCATGAGCCATTTTCATTTTTTTTTCCAGCAGAATTCGATGTCGTCTGGATATTCGTCTGCCTCGACTAGTTCAACTGGTTTAGCAAATGCCAGAGTGTTGGTCTAATTCCTGCCTGCCCGGGTTTTATGATAAGCGGCTTCTCCAGTTACCCGCCGCAAACGAGAACGACACGAGTTGCCGTCAGTGCATCTTTAAGTAAATAGTCGCTTGTTTTTTTACTTGTCTAACGGTGAAGTGTCATAAAGTTCGATAAATGGCCGGCTCGTGTTTGTTAGAGGGGTCTCACTAAGTGGGGGGGGGGGGGGGAGGCTGTGGGGTAAAGTGAACCGTGCATTGACGACAGGTGTAGGGTGGGATCAGTGGTTGGTGAACTTTTACACGTTAGTGGCTAGAGTGAACACTGACAGCAGGTGTAATCAGTGAAAAGTAATGCAATTGTTGACTGTAACAGACTGTGGACTTAAGACACGACAGCAGACAGCAATCATGACCCACGTCAGCAGACACTGCCAACAACAGCACCAACAACAGCAGACATTACCAACAACAGCAGACATTACCAACAACAGCAGACATTACCAACAACAGCAGACATTACCAACAGCAGACATTACCAACAACAGCAGACATTACCAACAACAGCAGACATTACCAACAACAGCAGACATTACCAACAACAGCAGACATTACCAACAACAGCAGACATTACCAACAACAGCAGACATTACCAACAACACCACCAACAACAGCAGATATTACCAACAACAGCGCTAACAACAGCAGACACTACCAACAACAGCACCAACAATAGCAGACATTGCAACAACAGCGCTAACAACAGCAGACATTACCAACAACAGCAGACATTACCAACAACAGCAGTAAAGGTGGGGAATAGATTATAGTGTACAGTATATAACATTGACAAACTAAAGACATACATACCACTATAAACTGTACATATCTATTTACAATTAATTCCATCCGTTAGATTCTCTGTGAGCCCCTACATTCCCATGACAATCCTAGCACCACATACGTGTGATGTATCACTTTGCTAAACGATATTTTTTAATGGGAGTTAATTAATTTCTTCGGAGTACAGGTATGACGTCAATCTATCGCCTTGTGTGTGTGTGGGGTAATTATAAATGGATTTGACCTGGGGTATGATAAGTAAAACACACGTCATGACTTGAAAACAGCGCACATATTGAAACTAGTGTTTTAACCTTACACGTAAAACATGTGTCTTTAACACACAAAATCACATTCTCACAGAGCTAATACTCCATACAAACTACAAACCACTGCTCCATACAAACTACAAACCACTGTTCTATACAAACTACAAACCACTGCTCCAGTCCATGTTTAAACCATACTCCCCGCCCCGCCCACTAGTACAAACTGTCAAATCGTCAATGCTTCATAAAAAGCCCGATAGATCTTTGGGTGTTTTCGCTATTTACACAATTTTATTCCAGTTTTAGCATCTGGCTCTATGACGTTATGTGAACCACGTCGTCAAACTTTATCCAACCATGTCGTCATTGAGGGCACAAATACGACCAATGGAAATCTATTCAGTTTGATGGTTGTTTTCGCTAAAGCCTAGTTCTTTTTTTATTTATACAAAGTTTAAGATAAGGAGAGAGAAACGAATTCCTCCCTGACTTTTCCCTACTCCTTAAGATTAAAAAAAAACTTTTAGTCGGCGTTTTCTATTTGAACTGTTTCAACTTTATGTTTGTCTAGTCAACAAGTTTTTCGTGTTTTCTTTCGGCCTCTGCGGTTTTCAATGTATTTTTATCTTCACACTCCCCCTCCCCCTCACTCCCCCCATACCCCCATTACGTATTTTGATTATCCGTCGTTTTGTTACCCTTTCTTTTTTACTTTTAGCGCCCTTCCTTTTTTCACACACAACCCCGCCCCCCACATTCTCACCCACCCCTTCCCCACCCCCACTTCCCGTGGAGCAGACTATAGACCGCAGAGCTGAGATTAAAAATTAATATTTAAAATTCAATTTGGCTGTAGCCATGTGTGTGGCTGGGGAGGGTTAACCCGCCTGAGATTACGCCCCTGGCACCAGGCGGCGCCTCCTTCTCCCAAAGAGAAATGTGTTTCTGGCATTTTTTCTTGAAGACCTACCCGGAGATTATCACATTTTAAGATTCAATTAATACCAGAGCGGAGCGGTGCGTCTATTTAAACTGTGCATTGGTGAAAATAGGATACGGTTGATAAAAGGATGATGTGCTGAGATAAGGTTGATAAAAGGATGCTGTGCTGGGATAATGTTGATTACAGGATTATTTACTGGGATAAGGTTGATAAAAGGATGATGTGCTGAGATAAGGTTGATAAAAGGATGATGTACTGGGATAAGGTTGATAAAAGGATGATGTACTGGGCTAGGCATGATAAAAGGATGATGTACAGGGCTAAGGATGATAAAAGGATGATGTACTGGGCTAGGGTTGATAAAAGGATGATGTACTGGGCTAGGCATGATAAAAGGATGATGTACTGGGCTAAGGATGATAAAAGGATGATGTACTGGGATAAGGTTAATAAAAGGATGATGTACTGGGCTAGGGTTGATAAAATGATGAAGTACTGGGATAGGGTTGATAAAAGGATGGTGTACTGGGCTAATGTTGATAAACGGATAATGTACTGGGCTAGGCATGATAAAAGGATGATGTACTGGGATAATGTAGATAAGAGGATGATGTACTGGGCTAAGGATGATACATTTCTGATAGGCCTACATGCCTGGAATGTAATGTGTAATAATTGTAGTTACAAGTATTTATGTAAGAAACTGCCAACCTTAATGTGGCAAACAATTTTAAACGTGTTTTGTAAAGCAAAAACTTCAACTTTTAAGGACAAATGAATTTTTGTTAGTCATATAAAGTAGTTCGAGTCCTGTTATATTCAAAAAGTAATAATACAATAGAAGGGAATATCGCATTTAAAGAAACAATGAACCTAACACAGACAGTAGAAACTATAGACAGATAGGGGCGTATCTCGCATCTCAACAAATGGGTGGTAACACCACCAGTGGCGTAGCTAGGTGAGGGCGGGTGGGGGAGTAGAAATATAATTAAAAAATACATTTTAAGCTGAACTATTGAATTATACAACAAAAGTTACGAAAATAAACAAGACTTAACACACTGATTTGACTGTTTTCTATACCGAGTTTGTGGCACAGAAATATAATATGTTACCAGAAAGCAAATGGTAAGAAGGGGGGGGAGAAATAACTATATACAGAAATGCAAGCAAGTGGTCAAAATTGATAGTCCGCCCCGTGCCGGAATGGGTCGCTACGCATCTGAACACCACAGCCCTCACAACCTTTAAATCTAACTCATTTACACATTAACAGGTGACACCCCCTTACCCCCACACACACAGAACTCCCCCACTCCCACCAACCTCACCCCTACCACAGTCCCCAGAGTTCAAGTTGTCTAAACAGAACCCTCACATTCCAGACTGTATCCGCTGGCCAGGTCCTCTAAGTGTGGGCCGTAAAGATGAAACAGATGGACAATTTAATTCCAGCTCATTACGCCCTTACCTGTCACAGACCTTTTAGAATGTTCGCCTGTCGATTCCATCTAAATCTCGTGGTAAAGTTGCAGGAACTGGCCTTTAATGTGTTGCTCCTTGACCTTTGTTCAAAGTTTGTTGTGCTTTGTGTCAAGACCTGAAAGTAACGAGTAACTGTAGAAAATAATATATAGGTCGTTTATAGGAAGGTTGATGTGGTCGATGGAAAGGGAAATTACAGGTCGATGGGAAGTACAGGTAAAGTGGTCGATGGGAAGTAGAGATAAAGTGGTCGATGGGAAGTAAAGATAAAGTGGTCGATGGAAAGTACAGGTAAAGTGGTCGATAGAAAGTACAGGTAAAGGTACAGGTAAGGCTGTCGATGAAAAAAACAGGTAAAGTGGTCGATGGGAAGTACAGGTAAAGTGGTCGATGGGAAGTACAGGTAAAGTGGTCGATAGAAAGTACAGGTAAAGTGGTCGATGGAAAGTACAGGTAAAGTGGTCGATGGAAAGTACAGGTAAAGTGGTCGATAGAAAGTAGAGGTAAAGTTGTCGATAGAAAGTACAGGTAAAGTGGTCGATGGAAAGTACAGGTAAAGTGGTCGATGGAAAGTACAGGTAAAGTGGTCGATAGAAAGTAGAGGTAAAGTTGTCGATAGAAAGTACAGGTAAAGTGGTCGATGGAAAGTAGAGGTAAAATTGTCGATGGAAAGTAAAGTGGTCGATGGAAAGTAGAGGTATAGGAGTTGATGGAAAGTACAGGTAAAGTGGTCGATGGAAAGTACAGGTAAAGTGGTCGGTGGAAAGTACAGGTAAAGTGGTCGATGGAAAGTAAAGTGGTCGATGTAAAGTACAGGTAAAGTGGTCGATAGAATGTACAGGTAAAATGGTCGATGGAAAGTACAGGTAAAGTGATCGATGGAAAGTACAGGTAAAGTGGTCAATGGAAAGTACAGGTAAAGTGGTCGATAGAATGTACAGGTAAAATGGTCGATGGAAAGTACAGGTAAAGTGATCGATGGACAGTAAAGTGGTCGATGGAAAGTACAGGTAAGGTGGTCGATGGAAAGTACAGGTAAAGTGGTCGATAGAATGTACAGGTAAAGTGGTCGATAGAAAGTACAGGTAAAGTGGTCGATAGATAGGAATATCTGTTTGGTATGCCGCACAGTTTTAGATGTATATGACTGCAGGATACTTTTTATTCCTAGGACGCATGGTTTGCCTTATAACGTGAATCCGTTATGTAATGGGTGAACAAATCACTTTACATCTATAAAAACAAAACTACAAAAACTCAGATCCCAAACGAGACGAAACGAATTTAACCATTCGTAAAGTAAGGTAACAAAAAAAATCTTCCAGAAAAAAAAAAAAAAAAAACCACCAGCAAAACTGCACCATCGTATGACGTCACTCCCCCTGTCGCTGGGACATAACTTTGGTAGCAGACTCCACTGGGAGCACCACTGACAGGTACCGGCAGAGGACCAGACACTAATTGCGTCACAGAAATTGCATTTTGAGGTGAAGCGCTTACGATAAGATTAATTTTCAGGCCATAAAAGAATTTTCTCGGCCTGCTGGATCTTGAAGACGAAGCTCCTGCAAATGGTGATAGAAATTGGATATTGAAGAAAGGGAAAAAAACTGGCAGGGGAGATAAGTGGGGGAGTACGGGTAAGGAAGATAACCAATAAATTATTTTGTACTGCGTGCGTACTTTAACTCAAGATGTGAGAAAACTAAAAATGTTTGGTTTTGTTCGAGATAAAGGGTGTTTGAAAAGGTTGTTTTCTTGAGATAAAAGGTGTTTTGTAAGGTTGTTTTCTTGAGATAAAGGGTGTTTGGAAAGGTTGTTTTCTTGAGATAAAAGGTGTTTGGAAAGGTTGTATTCTCGGGATAAAGGGTGTTTGGAAAGGTTGTATTCTTAAGATAAAAGGTGTTTGGAAAGGTTGTTTACTTGAGATGAAGGGTGTTTTGAAAAGAGATCTATCATTAATGTGTGGTACAAAAATCTATTTTTGATGTTTGTGGTACAAAGATGTATTATTTATGTGTGGTACAAAGATCTATCATTGATGTGCGGTACAAAATCTATTATTGATGTGTGGTACAAAATCTATCATTGATGAGTGGTACAAAATCTATCATTGATGTGTGGTACAACGATCTATCATTGATGTGTGGTACAGAGATCTAGATGTGTGGTACAAAGATCTATCATTGATGTCTAATACAGCGGTATATCATTGATGTGAGGTACAGAAATCTATCATAAATGTGTGGTACAAAGATGTATCATTGATGTTTTGATGAGCGGTACAGAGATATATCATTGATGTGTGCTACAGAAATCTAACATTGATGTGTGGTACAAAGATCTATCATTGATGTGTGCTACAGAGATTGATGTAGATCCGCTATTTGTAGGATACAGAGCCAGCCTACCTTATAAGTAGATAATGTAAAGCGTCACCTCCAAAAACAAACCATGCAGCATCTACATCTAAAATTCGTTTTCTAACATTGCTTTTTTATAATGCAAAAGTGTGATGTCGCACCATCTAAACCCCCCTTCTCCCCCTCATCACACACCGTCACAAAATGAGTGTGACGTTACTTATGGACGACCCTTAAGTCTTCCAAAATATTTCAAAATGTGCAACGAAATAAATCACTTTTACCCCGTCTTTCTGACTTTACAAATGTGGCGACAACTTTCGATCTTGTTACCTTCAAACAAAAACACCTATAAAAAGTGAAGATTTGAAACTAATTCTTTTCGCGTGATGAGAGCGAGAAACGTGCGAGAAACATCAGTCTAAAACATGGGCAGATAACCCCATTTAACCTGCCAGTAATCCATAGAGACTTCCTGAAAATTGATTTTTTTTTACTCTCCATCTCATTAGAGGAAGAATTTAACACTGAAATTGATGGTTGATAATTTGTGTTGAACACAGATGTTTAGCCCATGCGAACAGAGGGGTTAATACATGTGTGTGTGAACTTTGATTTTACCTTTTCATTGGATATATATATATATATATACAGTGGCGTAGCGAGGTCTGGTGTCACCCGGTGCGGCACTTAATGGTGTCACCCCCAGAGGCGTAGCGACCCTTCCCGGGGACAAAATTTCAATTTTCGATTTGCACCCCCCTCCCTCAAACTTTCGATTTGCACCCCCCTCTCAAACTTTCGATTTGAACCCCCACCCCCCTCAAACTTTCCATTTGCACCTCTTAAAAGACTATTTAACACTCGAATTAATCACTTAATTAAGTGGAATTATCATTTTTCTTTATATATTTTACTATTTTTTGCCTTGGTGTCACCCCCCTAAATGGTGTCACCCGGTGCGATTCGCACCCCCGCCCCCACTCCCTCGCTACGCCTCTGTATATATATATATATATATATATATATATATATATATATATATATATATATATATATATATATATATATATGTGTGTGTGTGTGTGTGTGTGTGTGTGTATGTATATTATGTTCAAAAAAGATTTTAAATTTCGTTTAATCAACAGTAAAAATGATAAAACTCCTGGGTTATAAAGTATAACAAATATTTACCCGTACCAGGGGCAATAATTTATGGAATACCCGAAACGCATTCTACCTTAACTAAGATATACACCAGCGCGACGCCCCTACAACCTGTATTATTTGTTCATCATTTAAATAACAATCATTTTAAAGGACATGGGGGAAAAAAACAAGTTTTACTTGTGCAAACCTCATTCAAGGCGATATTCTACATTATTGGCAGCTAATCAATCCCGCGTTTTCCCGTTTGACAAACGCGAGTTCCTACTTCCGTTATGTCGCATGGCCGCTATTGAAATGTTGCCTTTTTTTTCTCCTCGACTCGCATTTATCATTTGTGATCTCTCTAATAATTGTGTCATGGGCTAGGGGCGAGCGGATCATCGCATGGTGTTGGCACAAGTGTTTACTCAGCTCGTGTGTGCTTCAATGGACGTGTATATACATACATACGTACATACATACATATATATATATATATATATATATATATATATATATATATATATATATATATATATATATATATATATATATATATATATATATATATATATATATATATATATATATATATATATATGTATGTATATATATATATATATATATATATGTATATATATATATATATATATATATATATATATGTATATATATATATATATATATATATATATATATATATATATATATATATATATATATATATATATATATATATATACAACTCCGCAAGTTTCATATACGCATTCACTTCACCCTTCTTAATTAGTGATTGCTAATCAACCACTGAGACTAACTCATCAAACCCCTGGGGTTCGATTGAACCCAGGTCAAGAACCAATGTATATATATATATATATATATATATATATATATATATATATATATATATATATATATATATATATATATATATATATATATATATATAAAACCAAAACTTTGAGACAGAAGTCGCCTGTCAATACTGTCATGGCTCCACAAGTTTCTACTACATCTCGCAAGCCTGTGGTGGCACTGTCAATACAAAACGGGTCAGGTTTCTTGAGTCGTACGTTCTTTTACAGCGCTGTTAGTATTGGTGAAAGACTCAATAAAAGCCGGTACATCGGGTACATGGGTCTCGGTCTGGTGTAGTAGGGGACCACGTGACCCGGTGAACACCAATCAGCGGTGAGGACCCATTGAAGTGGCCGGAGGTCTTCGTGTCTGGGAACTTTAAGGGACATTACAGGACAATACAGGACATTACAGGACAATACAGGACAT
Source organism: Physella acuta (assembly GCF_028476545.2). Lineage (NCBI taxonomy): Eukaryota > Metazoa > Mollusca > Gastropoda > Physidae > Physella > Physella acuta. The sequence goes on along the minus strand of NW_026732751.1, from coordinate 72,588 downwards.
TACAGGACAATACAGGACAATACAGGACAATACAGGACATTACAGGACATTACAGGACAATACAGGACAATACAGGACAATACAGGACAATACACAACATTACAGGACATTACAGGACAATACAGGACATTATAGGACAATACAGGACATTACAGGACAAAACAGGACAATATTGAAACATTTCAGGACAATATAGGACATTATAGGACAATACAGGACATTACGGGACAGAACAGGACATTACAGATCAATACAGAACATTACAGGACAATGCAGGACATTACAGGACAATACAGGACATTACAAGACAATACAGGACATTACAGGACAATACAGGACATTACAGGACAACAAAGCTTTACATGACCAGAGAGATTTTAGGAATGAAGTGTATTTTTTCAAGACTTGAGTGAATACAAGACATGAAAGGAACTTTTCGATACTCAATGAACAGTTGCTGGACAAAAGATTCGACTTTGTGTTGCAAGGAGGCAGAATTTTTCCAGAGTCGACTAGCAAAGGAACATTTTCTGATGATAAACCTGGTGACAGGTACCTAAATCCTGTGGGCAACTACCTTAACCCTGCAGGTAAATACATCCACCCTGCGGTTAACTACCTCAACCATATATGGGAGGTTGGGGGGGATAAAAACGTCCAGTTTAGATGTTCTACTTGAAAAAAAAGGTACTCTTATGTAATTAGGTTTTTATTTTTCATTGCCTTGGTACTTATTCCAAACATTTATTTCGTAGAATCTTTTCAGTACCCTTACCCTGACCTTGACACCCACCCTGACCCCACTCTTTACCCCGTGGCTGCTGCTAACCCTAACCCTACCCCAACAGCCGTACCGACATAATAAAAAGTCGATAGGCTCCCATATTGCCCTGACGGCGGCTGGCCAGTTTGTCGGGGTGAAGTGAAGCTGTGTTTGTGTGAGCTGGAATTATTTCTTTCACCCACGGTGGGTTGCACTGCGCCACACCCCAGACGTCAACACGCCGTAAGAACAGACTAGATAAAACTGTACCGGCAGCGCCTCAAAACGGATGGGTTAATTATAATTTAACTACCGTCTTAGTGGTGGGAGTAAGCAGGAGGAACGAACACTTTCTAATTTGAACTCTGGACATGGAAGTAAGACGGTAAGTTGGGTGGTGATCAAGGAATATATCGATGAAGATCAATCAAGTTTGTCCCAATCTACCTCACCCTGTGGGTGTAAGGGGATTGTGAGCTACTCAGTTAAAGAATCGGCTGCCAGTTTGTCGCCTTAGTTGATTTCATTGAGAATTCAACAGGGGGGGGGGGGGTGAGGTTTTTTTTTTTAATCAGGACTCTATTCATTTCCTCAATATCACTGCATTCGTTTTCCTAGGTACTTCCTTTATTTTTTTCTTTAAAAAGTGAATCGTCTTTGTTTGTTTTTTTCAGCTCTGTGTGCCACAAACAGTGATAGTTCTGTGTGTGAAAGCCTCTTTAATTAAATGTCTCCCTTTTCCATCCTGGTTTTATTTAGATCACGTTCCTGATTTATTGATAGGGGCTACGTAATACCCGCTTCGTTGTTTCTTGGCGAAGGGGGACGTTCATGGAGATCATTCGGGGGGAGCTAAAATTAGAACAGGGAATCGGGGGGTGCTTCTCACCTCAGGGGTGTAACCACGGGTGTCTGAGGAGTGTGACCACGGGTGTCTTATTGATTCATGGTGAACAGATCACCTCAGGGGTGTGACCACGGGTGTCTGATTGAGGGGTGTAACCACGCAGTAGCGTACCCAGGGGGGGAGCAGGGGGAGCGGCCGCTCCCCCTCTGGCCATTTTCAGCAAAGTGGCGCCTTTTTGGAAACTTTTTAAACTCAAAGTTTTAAACAATGATATTTGTTAAAAAACAATTTTGGTCGGCACATCTATGTAAATCACAAGATTTCTTTTCATGCAGCAATTAAGCATTATTGTACTAGTCTAGTAGTGTCTACGTTTACAACACGTATTAACAGCTGCATTAGTTTGCCATTCTAAAAATAACCATTACGATGCATTGCAATGTTTAAAAAACCTCTACGGGTAGTACCACTTGGCAAGAGGGGTGTTAAGTTTAAGGCAACTGTATAATGTAATTGCTTACGTATAATTGAATTAGAAAATGTTATACTTAAAACTTCACACATAATTACTTTATATATACAGTTTGAATCTTGAGATTAATTAAAAAAAAAATTACAATACAGAAACAAATACAACTGATGTGACCCTTCTATTTAAATTTACTTATGAGCAAACTGCGTAGTGGTTGGGAAATTTTGACAAGGTCAACAACGTCATCACGATGAAGTAGTAGTATTCTCACAGTTTGGGCGATAGTGATACGATTACAAATTATATGAAACAGTTACAACCCCCCTCCCCCATGGTCCCTCTGTAAAAATATATTGTCATAATACCACTGCTACTTATTTAAATCTATTTCTGTAATATATATTTGTGTAATATATATGTATGTTTAGAACAGTCATCTAAAAACTGACGCTATCTTTAATCTGAGTTGGTTATCCCCCCCCCCCACACACACACCTCACCCATCACTACCACAATTAATGTCACACCTAGGTATACACTGGGTTGGATAATTGACCTAAAGTAACCGGACAGTGGTGAATGAAGTTGAACCCCCCCCCCCCCCCCTTCAAACTGATCTGTTAAGTACATGTAGAAAAACATGTAATGATGTACCAAAGTACCATGCCGCCAGAAAATTAGCTTTTTAAACGTAAAACTCTTTGAATATTGTTTTTGCAATTACCAGTAAAAAGGTGTGTGAGCAATACAGAGATCTAACCCATACCTATCGCTATGTTAAAAAATGATCATTAAAGAACACAAAGAAGCAGTAGTTAATTAGAAATATATGATCTGAACTAAATGTTTTTCGATTGCATCGAAAAGCGTGGTTTTATACCAACTCTGATTTTAAAAACTTTCATTATGCTGTAATACTTTAGCATTTATGATGACTATATATTAAATTCTGATTACAGACAAAAACATTTTGTAAACACGAATAGTGTTAAACAATTTCATTATATTCTAAAGTAATTATTTATTTGTTTTGATATTTATAATTAAATGTGAAGATATATACATATTTATATTAAGAGAGTGATTATTTCCCATATTTCACTTGTCTTAAATAATTTCCCAGGAATTATTATGCAAGAAATTTTTTCTACAAGAATTACAAAACAGATTGTGTTACGTTCATTGTTTTTGGTTGTAGTGTGTGTATATATTTTGTTTGGTTTAGATTGATACAATTTTTGTTTTGTCGGCCTACATTGTGGTTTTTTTTTTCTTATTTCTTCAGAGTGCTACTTTCAATTTATTTTACATCATAGCGAAGTAATGACATACAGCTAGTAATTATATATATATATATATATATATATATATATATATATATATATATATATATATCTATATATATATATATATATATATATATATATATATATATATATATATATATATATATATATAATACAAGTATATAGAACGTGTTAAAATTTCGGCGCCTTTTTTGCTCTTTTCGCTCCCCCTACAACGAAAACCTGGATACGCCTCTGTAACCACGGGTGTCTTATTGATTCATGGTGAACAGATCACCTCAGGGGTGTGACCACGGGTGTCTGATTGAGGGGTGTGACCACGGGTATCTGAATGAGGGGTGTAACGACTGTTGTCTGATTCATGATAAACAGATATACCCAGAGGCGAGATGCCTGGTTTTAAAGTTCTAAACAGTCACGTGTGTTGTCCTCACCATGAGCCTTACATCTTCTTCATTTAGTTTTTGGGAGTAGTGGCACCGCTGTTGTCCTATAATCAGAGGCGTAGCGACCCATTCCGGCGCCAGGGGAGAAATCCCTCCCCCGTCACGTCCAATATATAAAGTTTTTCATGTTGTCGAAAAAGCGCCACCACCCCCTCATTTGGAAAGTTTGGGAAGGTTTTCACCAGTAACTGTCTCTCAACAATGTGTAGTTGGATTTCATATTGATGTATTTAAAAAAAATTAAGTTAAGGGGGTAGGCTCCGGAAAAAAACGGATTTTTTTTTTAATTAGTAAGCCTTTTTATTTATTTGTGCATGTATAAACTATAAGTTAGGGTACTTAAGGGAAAATATTTGCATGTACCAGGGACTCTTCTTGGAAAAACTACCTTTTGTGGAGTTCTAAAATTTCATAAAGTAACATGTAAACCGCCCATATAATCATTGATCCTTCTTGTACAAACACTAATATAGTCAGCTGGCTAGTTTTGTTACAGAAAAATCACTAAAAATATTTTTTTTTTAATTTTCAAAGTTTTTTTATGGTGAAAAAGCATTAAATTTAGCATTAATTTCAATGAAATTTCACCATACCAAATTTTGAAAATTCAAAGTAAAATTTTTCTAGAGTTTTTTGTTACAAAATCTAGCTAGTTGACTCTATTAATGTTAGTAAAAGAGGAATCAATGATTATGTAGCCGATATATATTTTAGTTTATGAAATTTTAAACCTCCACAAAAAGCTGGGGGTTTTTTTCAAGATGGCCGCCGTTGCCATGGCAATCATATTTTCAAAAGAGTCCCTGATGCATGGAAATATTTTCCTTCAAGTACCCTAACTTAGATATACACAAATGAATCAATAAAAAGTTTCAATTAAGAAGTTGGTTTTTTTTCTGGAGCCTACCTTAAATAAGTCCGTAAAGCCAAATTATTTTTAACTTCGCCTGTGTATACTGCAATAATGCAGCACATAATCGGCGTAAGTGGAGGCCGCCCCACCCGCCTACCCCTAGCTACGTCTCTGACTATGATAAACTCTTCGTGAAACAGATGCGTATGTTGTAATCTCAGCTCCGTTTTATGGTCAGAAGTTAGGATCAGGGCTATAGAAGGACGGGTTAGGGGGTTGGGTTAGCAGCGACATAAGCAAGTCATATTTTAATTTATTAAGTTAATGCTCTTTTTTTAAAATATTCTAATAAGGTGGCATTATATAACACCTACTCCAAACAAAGAAATTGTTTTTTTTA